>NC_056733.1:916663113-916710613 GCF_019279795.1 Protopterus annectens
AAGTGTATATAGCTTTGTGTGTATGCAGTGCGTTGACTACGGGCACTCATAAAATTGTCTAAGGCCAGCTTCGAGAGAAAAATTGCACAGGACACTAAGGATAATCACAAGGCTTTCTTTAGTTATGTTAGGAACCTGGGTGGTAATTCCCAGATATGCTCAGAATTAGTCCAAAATGACAAAAAATACACTGAACCCACAGACATTGCCAACATCCTAGCTGACAGGTTCAGCACAAACTTCTCCCCCCCTCCCCACCAAAAGGGCAAATATCTATCCCAGCAGAGTGCTGCCCCCCTGACATCTCAGATGCTCAGGTAAGAGCCGCCCTCTCCAAAGCAAAAAACACAGCATCAATGGGACCAGACGGTGTCCCGGGCTGCATCCTACATGAACTCCAAGAAGAGCTAAACCCAAACATAAAACTACTGTTCAATCTCAGCCTTACTACAGGATATGTGCCCAAAGAGTGGCATACATCCACAGTGGTCCCTCTCCATAAAGGTGGTGCCTCAACGGATCCTGGAAACTATCGCCCCATAAGCCTGACTAGCTTGGTCTGCAAAGCTATGGAAAGGATAATCATGGACCTCATAAATAAAGATATTGGGGACCTACAGACACTGGATCCTACCCAGTTCGGCTTTAAGGGCAGATCCTGCCTCTTAAACCTGGTTGATTTCTTTGAAACAGTCACCAAGGCCATTGACGAGGGGAAGGTGGTCCACACAGCCTACCTGGACCTCGCAAAAGCCTTCGATACAATACCCACTCGGGCATTATAGATAAGCTCACCAGCTTAAATATAAACCCCTATGTCACTAGATGGATTGCAAACTGGCTCAAGGACAGAACCCACATGGTTAGAATTGCTGGAGCCATGTCAGACTCTAAACCAGTTACAAGTGGTGTCCCACAAGGCTCAGTCCTGGGACCTCTATTGTTCGGTATATATTTCTCGGAGGTACAGGCCAACACGGAAGGACTGTGGCTGATCAAGTTCGCAGATGACTGCAAACTGGGCCATAATCGACTCTCCAGCCGACACAAGCATCCTCCAAAAGGGCCTCATAGAAACAGACAACTGGTGCCAGAGCCATGGCCTCAAGCTAAATGCCAAAAAGTGTATAGTCATCCCCTTTGGCAAAAAAAAAGTGCCCACAAATTACCACATAGGTGGTAATCCATTAAGTACAGAAGAAGTAATTAGGGACCTGGGGACCCAAGTTGATAGCAATCTCTCATTTGACAACCACGTGGCCAAAGTGGTTAGAAAAACATTTTATATAGCCCACCTAATCATGAAGGGATTCACATCTAGATCAGGGGAGGTCATCGTGCCTCTTTACTCATCCCTCTCAGGCCCATAATTGAGTACAATGCCCCTTTTGGGATGTACCTTGCCAGACACCTGCAACAACTGGAAAGACCCTAAAAGTACCTCACCAAGAGGATCAAAGGGCTCAAACAGATGCCATATGCTGCCCGGTTAAAGAAACTCCAGCTCTACTCAGTGGCATACCGCCTGTTCAGAGGTGATCTGTGCCTGACATATAAAGTCATGTCCAACCCGGAATTAATGGACATGCTGCACCTCAGAAAATCCAAATCCCATCGAGTTACGCGCTCGAGAGACTTTAAACCTCCGCACTGAAATAAATAGGACATGCTGGAGGGACAGATTCATAACCCAGAGGCTCCCTTCACTCTGGAATAAAATTCCAGTCCAGGTTAGGCAGAGTCCCTCATTGACTGTCTTCAAGAGGAATCTTGATGAGTGGATGGGAGATTGTAGGTTTACCCCGGGTATCACTTCTGTGTCACTGTTAGACAGAGGCACAGTATACTAACCTCGAAAAAAGGCATAGCAAAATAAATTTAAAATGGGTGGTGAAAGCCAAACACATTCTGGCTAGGCTTATAAATGCCCTAGGGCAGATAGCCTAGTATGAACCTATGAAAGGGGTGAGGTTTTTTTTTTTTGTTTTTGTTTTTTCTTTAGCAAAAAGTGTTGGGAAAATGACAGGTTCAAAAAGAGATGAGAAGAAGCAACATCAGTCTGGTAATGATTACTGTGTGTGCATCTTGAGAAAATGTAACATAGGTTCAAAGAGATGAGAAGAGGAAACTACGTACAAAAATCTTCCTGACAATCACTACTGTGTGCATTTAAACTGCAAGATGGAAACATATATAGAAAGGATTTATCACATATAATATGTTGGAGAAATAGCTTTTTATTAGAATGACTAGATGTCAGTATTAACATGGAATGCAAGTGGCTGTACAAGTATAGACCAAAAGCAATGTAAGAATCATTGGACACAAATAGCAATGTTATAGGAGAGTCATTTGGCTAGCAACTATTCAACAGAATATCAGGGGAAAGGAAAAAAGAAATAGTAATTATGAGAAGGGTTCTAGTAATGGCAAAAGAGGGAACAGGGACAATAATGATAGATTTATTATTGCAAATGGTTGTTGGCAAGGGAGGAGGATTACACTGACATATGCTTATATTCCATCTTCTGTTATGGAGCTTTGCAGAATTTGGGAAGAAATAATAAGCTTTCAGCAAGGAGTATTTTTATGGTTACTTTTAAATTTTTTAAAAACCCTTTTTTTCTTTTTTGCAAAAAATTTAAAAAAAAAAAAAAAAATTTTTTTTTAAAAAACCAAAAGCAAAAATGGGGTGGAAAAATAAGAAAAAAAAGAAAAGGGGGGATGTAAGGAAAATAACAAAAAAAAAAATTATTTAAAAAGGGGGTTGACAAAATGGGGGGTTAAAAAGGCATTGTAAGGGGGAAAAATTTTTTTGGGGGCTAGGTATGATCTCAGTTATTCTCATTAGGCATAGTATATAATTAGTGATCATGGGATGGGTAAGACCAGTCTAGGTATGATGTCAGTTCATAGGTTCATACTAGGCTATCTGCCCTGGGGCAATTATAAGCCTAGCCCGATTCTGTATGGCTTACGCCACCCCTTGATTTAAGTATACTGTGCCCTTTTTAAGGTATAGTTTACTGTGACTCTGTCTAATAGTGACACGGGAGTAATCCCTGGGACAAACCTACGATCCCCCATCCACTTATCGAGATTCTTCTTGAAGAGATTCAGTGAGGTGCTCTGCCTCACATGAACTGGAATTCTATTCCAGAGCGAAGGGAGCCTCCGGGTTATGAACCTGTCCCTCCGGCAAGTTCTATTTATTTCTGTGCTGAGGTTCAAGTCCCTTGAGCGTGTGGCTCTAAGGGATTTAGATTTACTGAGGTGGAGCATGTCCATTAATTCTGGATTTGACATAGCTTTGTATGTCAGGCATAGATCGCCTCGAAGTAGGAGTTTTTTTAACCGAGCAGCATATGGCATCTGTTTGAGACCCCTTGATCCTCTTGGTGAGATACTTTTGGGGTCTTTCTAATTGCTGCAGGTGTCGGGTAAGGTACATCCCAAAAGGGGCATTGTATTCTATGATGGGCCTGATGAGGGATGAATAAAGGAGCACGATTACCTCTCTTGATCTAGATGTGAAACACTTCGTGATGAGGTGGGCTATGTAGAAGGTCTTTCTAACCACTTTGGCAATGTGGTTTTCAAAGGAGAGATTGCTATCAACTTGGGTCCCCAGGTCCCTAATAACTTTCTCTGTACTTAATGGGTTTCCGCCTATGTGGTAATGTGTGGGCACATTGCTTTTGCCAAAGGGTATGACTATACATTTTTTAGCATTTAGCTTTAAACCATGGCTTTGGCACCAGTTATCTGTCTCTGTGAGACCTTTTTGAAGGATGTTTGTGTCAGCTGGAGAGTTGATTATGGCTCCCAGTTTGCAGTCGCTCATGAACTTGGTGAGCCATAGTCCTTCCACGTTTGCCTGTACCTCGGAAAAGTATATACTGAACAAGAGTGGTCCCAGGACAGAACCCTGTGGGACGCCACTTGTGACCGGTTTCGAGTCTGACATGGCTCCAGCAACTCTCACTCTGTGGGTTCTGTCTTTGAGACAGTTTGCGACCCATCTTGTGACAATAGGGGTTTATATTTAAGCTGGATAGCTTATCTATGATGCCCGAGTGGGGTATTGTGTCAAATGCCTTTGCAAGGTCCAGATAGGCAGTGTGGACTACCTTCCCTTCATCTATGGCTTTGGTGACTGTTTCAAAGAAGTCAACCAGGTTCAAAAGGCAGGATCTGCCCTTGACAAAGCCAAACTGGGTAGGATCTAGTGTCTGTAGGTCCCCAATGTCTTTGTTTATGAGCTCCATGATGATCCTCTCTATAGCCTTGCAGACTAAGCTAGTCAGGCTTATGGGGCGATAGTTTCCAGGGTCCGTAGAGGCTTCAACTTTGTGGAGTGGGACCACTGTTGCTGTACGCCATTCTGTGGGCACATATCCTGTAGTGAGGCTGAGATTGTATAGCTGTTTTATTTGATGGATTAGTTCCTCTTGTAGTTAATGTAGGATGCAACCTGGGATGCCATCTGGTCCCATGGAAGCAGTGTTTTTTGCTTTGGAGAGGGCAGCCTTCACCTGGGCATCTGAGATGTTTGGGAGGCAGCCCTCTGCCAGGATAGATACTTGCTCTTTGGGGGAGGGGAGAAGTTTGCACTGAACCTGTCTGCCAGGATATTGGCGATGTCTGTGGGTTCAGTGTATTTTTTGTCGTTTAGAATAGACTCAGAACAAGTCTGGGAGTTGCATCCCAGGTTTCTAACATAACTGAAAAAAGCCTTATGATTGTCTTTGGTGTCCTGTGCAATTTTTCTCTGCTGGCCTTGGAGGATTTTATGAGGGATCGTAATTTTTGCTAGTACTGATCAGAGATGCCTTCCTATTAGGGATTTTTGCTCTATCATGTAGTAGCTTCCTCCTTCTGTTGTACAGTTTATTTATGGCAGGGGTCCACCAGACTGGACGCCTGCCTTTGGATGATTGGGTCTTGGTTTTGTTTGGGATAGCATGATCCATGCATTCCTGGAGATGTCCGTAGAATGCATTTATATAGGATTTTGCAGTTTGGGCTGTAGTTTCCACTGGCCCTTGGGCCTTGAAGGATTCCACTTCGGTTTTGAGAAGTGAGAAGTTCGCTTTTGAGAAGTTTTTCACTGTGGTTTTCTGGGCTGGGGGTGGGGTCAGGATGTGGACATCCAGTGAAATTTATTTATGGTCTGATCTTACCAATGAGGGATATACTTCTGGTGTGGAGCATAGAGTCCCCATGTTGGTAATGATCAGGTCTAGTATGTTGTCCCCTCTTGTGGGAGTGGTGACTAGTTGTTCCATAGCATTTGAGTTTATAATTTCCAGGAATCTTTGGGCTAAGGTGCTGGGCTTGAGTAGTGCTCCCAGTCAATGTTTGGGTAGTTGAAGTCAGCCCAATATAATGGTGTTCGGAGATCTTCATGTTCTCCAATGTTTTCTGGAAAGCTGAATGGGATTCCTGACTTTGAGAGGGTGGTCTGTAGGATGCTATAAACTGAAAAGCAGTCTTGCCTCCACTGTTAGTTGCACATGGATGGTCTCCGATGCTGCAATGCCACTAACCTGGAGGTGTAAATATCCTGATAAATATGGAAACTCCCCTCCTTTTGTGGTTCGTCCGGGTTTTGGGGCGAAAAGCATGATACGAGGTATAGCCTGGTAGTGCTGGGGTGCTCTCTGAGCCTTGAACCAGGTTTCTGTCACTGCACAGATATCGATGTTCTCCATACTGAGGAGAGCTTTGAGTGCGTGCATCTTGAGGTTAAGACTTCTGGCATTTAGCAGCATTACCCTTAGTTTCTTGTTCCTTGTGCTGTCTATGGGGTGGGTTTGACTCTTTGAGCCTTGCCTAAAAAAGGCACTCTGGGGTGGCAAGAGCCTTTGCCAATATCCCAAAGCCCAGTGGTGACAGGTGCAAGCCGCCCTTAGCAAGTAAGGCGTGGCTTGTCGAGCATGTCATCCCAGGCTGACAGACACTGGATCCCCTTTGAATGACACCAAAATTTTAGCCAATTGTTAAAATCTATCATTTTGTCTTTGTACTGTGGCATAATTCTAGGTGAGGGTAAGATGCTGCTCAAGGTCAGGGTCATACCAGCCTGGGCTACATGATCAGAGAGCTCCTCTATGTCTCTTTTCATGTAGTCCATGGAGGTACGTCTCAGGTCATTCACACCAGCATGTACAATGACTGAGTCATATTTGTATTTGCTTTGGAGTGACCTGAGTGCTTGCGTTATGTGTAGGATCCTAGCACCCGACAGGCAGCTCACCGTGACCACCTCTTTATTCAGCCTGGTGAGCGGGACGTCAGTGTGTCTGACAATAGAGTCACCTATAACAAGAGTATCAGGTGTGTTATTCAGCCTTAAGGGCTGTGACTGCTTGGCACACTGACTTTGTGGGTTATGTGTTGTCTGTGTTTTGTTTTGAGGTAGCATTTGCTTGGATGTCTGCTTTGGAGGTCTCTGTTGCTTAGGTAGATTTTCATTTAGAGCCTCGGAGTATGTTTTTGTGTCTTTATGTGTTTGGTTCGCTGATGTGGTGGGACTATGTGATACTGGAATTATGTTGTGTGAGGTTACCTTCTCCTCCTGACTGGTTACACCAGTTTTGAGATGAGAGACCTCAGCCTCCAGTTTGGCTAAATAGTTGCATCTCTCACATATATTTGAACCTGTTTGGAGGAGGAGAGGGTTGTCCGTGTACATGAGAGAGTTGTAACATTGCCTCAAAATTCCCAGATTCACCAGCTGGACTGGAGAGGAAACCATTGACTGACCTTTGGACATGCTAGAGTAACAGGGAAACTGAATTTAAGACAGACCAATAGAGGACAGGGTAATCGTAGAGAGTATAAGAGTAAGTAGTGCTTATAGTTTAATAGTGCTAACTTGTAGGATTACTTAATTGGACCAGTGAAGGGCCTTAGAATGAGAATATGGTGTTTAAATTGAGAGAGAGAGCAGTTCTAAGGGAAAAAGTGAAGAGCAGACTTTGTGGAGCTGGGAATACTTTAAACCCAATTAGGCGGCGCTGCACTGTTGCTAATGCACAAAACGCGCAAAACCGCCAGAAAAGAGGGTTTTAAGAGAGGAAGATGAAGGAGTTTTGGAATTGACCCAAAATGGCCAATAAAACTACAGTTTCAAGTCGGTAACCACTCCCACAGGGGCAGGCAGCCTGCTCAATGTTTTTCACTGCCACTGATCAACAGAGAGACTTTCCTTTAGCCCAAGCAAAAAATGGCCTCACAGAAACTTACAAACAGTTCAAGAACAGCAAGCCTGTAACTGAACTTTTTAAATCTCAGAAACGTGGGAAAAAGCAAGACTTTTTTTGTTTTTCAGAGATAGCAGAGGTTAACAAGTATCAACAAGTTATAACAGTGCAGTAAATGACCCCACACAAGAGTGCTAGGCCAAAGACAGATAAAATGCAAGTTTTGAGAAAAAAAAACTATTTTAAAAAATAAGTGCAAACAGGAAATTCAGTAAACAGCTCTAGGTTGTGCTCTAAATACAGTTACTAATGCAGAAATCAAATTTAACAAGCCAGAAAATGCTCAAAATAGGCGGCTATGCAGAAAAACTTGGCAAATAAACAGAGGAAAAATAGTCTCAAAAGTGGCTCCTTTCTTCTCTCAGCGTTTTCTCCTCTTGGTGGGTGCTTCACCAACAGCCAACAAGCCTGAAAAGACGCCAAAACCACGAGGCAACCAGGTTTTAAGAGAGGAAGATGAAGGAGTTTTGGAATTGACCCAAAATGGCCAATAAAACTACAGTTTCAAGTCAGTAACCACTCCCACAGGGGCAGGCAGGCTGCTCAATGTTTTTCACTGCCACTGTTATTCTTATTAGGCATAGTATATAATTATTGATCATGGGATGGGTAAGACCAGTCTAGGTATGATCTCAGTTATTCTCATTAGGCATAGTATATAATTATTGATCATGGGATGGGTAAGACCAGTCTAGGTATGATCCCAGTTATTCTCATTAGGCATAGTATGTAATTATTGATAATGGGATGGGTAAGACCAGTCTATAACTAAATGGGGGCATTGGTTATTCTGAGCACGTAAAGTAAACTTGGCTTAACATAGACTGCAAGGGCAGCTACCTAGTACTTACCTATGAACCTGTATACACACCCAAGCATAAGTGTAGATCAGCTTATTAAAGAATGCTTCATCTTCTGATCAGGCAGTTCATATTAGTATGTAAGGTTATTTAACATGAAAAGCACATCATACTGTGCTTTTAAAGTTATATTTGACATTTCTCTTGAACCTATACATTTATTTGACTTTCAGGATGGTTGTACACTGAGTAACAGGTTGGCAGAGAAATCTCAAAATGTGAAAACCAAAAAGCTGTTAAGGCTATTGTGATGCAGCCTGACCCAGCAATCAAGGAGCCTCAATCCTCACCACTAACACCAGAGAGGACATCTCATATAGGGGAAAGGGTAACCAATACACACAGTAAAGTGCAATTTCCCTTAAGAGCACACAGAGATCACAGTCAGTCTGGGGCTGGTTGCTCCCTTGATCTGCAGATCCCCAATAAGACTCCCCAGTGGCACTGCTATATGGTCCAGATTTCAGCCTAGCTGGCAAGCTAACCTCCAATACCCTCTGTCCAACCAGTGCTTCGTGTCCCTGCCCAAGTTGCTGACACACACACACACACACACACACACACACACACACACACACACTTTGAGGTAAGTATTTATACAACTTCACAGACACTCCCAGGAAAGGCTGACAAAGATTCCCCAGCTGTGCCTCTATACCCAGACTATATGGTAGTAATTCCTGCCACCACCAGCTAATAATTATCAGCTACCCAAAGGCCCTTAAAAGGGTGCCCAATTATTATTGTGCAATATTATTATCCAATTTGTAAGTGTGACTAAACAGTCTTAAGGCTTATTAGAGTGGCTTTGTACAATAAACTGTATAAATATGCAATGTACTCTAGAGCTTAATTTATCTCTACATAAACCAGCCACAGTTGAAAAGGGTTTAAAAATATGTAATAATAAATACTAAAAACACAAGACAATACTACTACACCACAGCGCTATTAAAGAGTTCAGAGATCACACAAAAACTTAAAATAATTCAGTAGTACAGTTCTGACATAACAGAAAAACACCTAGTCTAATCTTTATAATTCCTGGCTACTTCTAGGAGAAAACACAGTTCTAACATACTTCTTACATAAAGAGAGCATAAGGCAGTGCTGAGTTGAATGTCCACGATCAAAATGCTTACAGTCTCTCTTTGAGCAATAGTTTTTAAAATCACTTACAAACATTTCTGCTGGGCCCTCCCAACTTGCATCATTTTGACACTTAGGTTTTCCCTGTATACACATTACATCATTTTGACACTTAGCCTGGGGTTCCCAGGCCAACAGGTTACATTATTTAGCAAGCTAACACCTGCTCAGGAAGCTACAACAATAAAAGACATTTCACATGTACACTCTAGTAATTATTCCTTAAGTTAAAACAATAGAAAGAATGTGCTAGTCCAGACATAATGACTCCAAGCTCTGGAGACATACACGACATAATTTTAATTTTAAACAACAGATGTGAAATGCTTGACTTACTTTTCTTTACAGCAGAGGGCAATGTTGCCACATTGTTGAAACAGCATTTCTTTACATTTAAGAAACAAGCCTGTATTTTACAGTTGTATTTACAAATGCCAGAATTATGTATCAAATTTTATTTGACTAGGCTGGCAGTCTTCACAGCTTGTAAAAGGTTTCAGTATGGCTGCAGTTCAGTTCCTGGCTAGTAAACTCACTGTCTGGATACCACTCATGAAGACATTTGGAAAAAGTGAAAAACAACCAGAAAAAAAGAAACTCTCTAGCTGAGAAGAACTTTGCAGCAGTTCATCAAAAAGCAGTTTGTGTTTCAACTTAAGTACTGGAGATGTGTTCCAATAATTTAGAAGAAAAAATACCAAATACACTCACAGGTGTTTAAAATAAATGAGAATGACGAATATATGAAGTCAAATGACAAAATTATGGAAAATGGAAGTAGCTTTAAGTAGCTATTCAGATGAACTAATAAAACTACAGGAGTCAGAGAGAGAAATGAAGGAGAGACCTTAAGAATAGCTGATTCAAAGCCAGTTTGAAGATGGAGAATGCAGACAGAATCTGAGATTTTTGGATTTTTTTTTTTTTTTGGATATACTAGTAATAGACTGCACATATATTATGAAAGTATAAACAAACCACTGGACTGTTGGTTCACAGCAGGATTTGTTAATTGAGATGGTACATTGTGCATATTTTCCAAATATTGCCATGAGAAAACAGTCAAGACTTTTATTAATAAAGATGCAAACATACCAGGAGACAGAGCGCTGTTTAACAAAACAGAATGGAAAAGTATTAGTAACTGGGGACAACAGATTTTTTTGAAAATGATTATTCGCTGTACACGGCAGAAGACAAATAAATTTATTTTGACATTCATGGACTGTTGAGAGGCAGGTGTGAAATTCAAATTCTATCCCGCAATCATCAGAATATTTTTTCCTGGTAGATCAAAGACACATAGGTAGGTACTAGGCTATCGGCCCTAGGGCCCATACAAGCCTAGCCAAAAAATGTACCCTGGCTTTCGCCACCCAAGAAATTTATTTTCCTGTGCCCCTGTCGAGCAGAGCCACAGAAGTGATCCCCGGGGTGAATTTCCCATTTCCCATCCAGTCATTAAGATTTTTCTTGAAGAGTGCTAATAAGGAGCTCTGTTTGACATAGGTAGTCTGTTCCAGAGTATGGGAAGTCTCTGGGACAGGAATCTATCCCTCCAGCATGTTTTGTTTATTGTGGTGACAAGGGATGCAGAACAGGCTGTGGAGAAAATAAAGTTTAGCCAGCAAAGAGTCAGCCAGTAAGCTGAAGGGAAATTTGCTTCTTAGTCTTCTAATAGTAAGACGGTGCTTAAAATTATTTTACTAATGAAAATGCTTGAGCAACAGAAGAAAAAAAAACAAGACCTGGCAAAAAGAATTTGGGACACTTTAGACTTGAATCAGAGACTTGTATGTTGAGAAAGTCAGATGATGAGGAAGAATAGCCACAACATGGTTGGTGAATAAATAGGAAAACTGTAATGCATGAGTCCTGTTAAATATAGTGTAGACTTGTGAATTGTGGTTATGTAAAAAATGGCTGAAAACTGTGGAAGTTTGTAACTGTTACACTGGTGCAGGAACTGTAAAGTATAAACTCTACTTTATGTCATTAATGCTGAGAAGGACACTTAATTGTCTGAAGAGGTAACTAAGTAAAACCATCTGTGTTCTTATTAATATTTGTATAAACATTTCTTGATGCAAATTGCATATTATATTACAGTTCTGTACTGTATACAGTTGGAGGTATTTTCAATGTGTGGTGGGGTAGTTTTAGTAGTGACTGCTGTCGATGCTAGTGATATTAAAGTAAGACATTTATATTAGTTAGTGTAAAGCAATGATACATTAGAAAGATAAAGGCTGAAAAGACGCAAGCTGAAGTTAATGTAATGTGCACTTGGGCTGTTGTGGAGGGATGCAAAAGTATACTTACCATGTTTGTATATGTGTGTATCTATGTATGTAAGATTTGTTGCAATTTTATGGAGGTGGACACCTGTACTACTGTTTAAGTTTAAACTCAAGACATTTTTTTAAGCAAATAGGTATGAAAGCAAAAGAAAATTGCAGGTCTGAAAAATGGGAGTTCTTTCTTGCATTAGCAAAGTAAGTTTCTAACTGTTTTATTTATTTTTTTGTCCACAGACTCTTGCTTTTATCTGAATATTGGCAGCCTGCAGGAACAGGCAACTAATCATGGGAAGTTTGAACAGTGTGTTCTCAGTGGATTCTACAAGTTGCAGCATAATTATCATTTAGAGGGATATTAGCAAGTTGCTCTGTGACAGTGAAGTTTGAAACTATGTGAAATTTGCATTATACAAGTAGTTGCCTCTCAATGAGTCTTATAATTAAATATAATATTGCACAGTGCATTTAATGGTAGCTAATGCACTTTTTCTTTAGGCTGAAAGTTAATGTTTACTGAAAGCATACAAGTTGCTTTCCGCATCACATGTAGGAGAGGAATGTAGACAAGAACAGATAATCTGTACCAGTGGGAACACACATTCTAGCATGCACTTTATGAAGGTTAACTTTAAGTTTAGAACGGGCAATGCTTATGGGTGCAATTCAAAAATTTGGGACAACTCCTTTTTCAGAAGTGTATATAGCTTTGTGTGTATGCAGTGCGTTGACTACGGGCACTCATAAAATTGTCTAGGGCCAGCTTCGAGAGAAAAATTGCACAGGACACTAAGGATAATCAAAAGGCTTTCTTTAGTTATGTTAGGAACCTGGGTGGTAATTCCCAGATATGCTCAGAATTAGTCCAAAATGACAAAAAATACACTGAACCCACAGACATTGCCAGCATCCTAGCTGACAGGTTCAGCGCAAACTTCTCCCCCCCACCACCACCAAAAGGGCAAATATCTATCCCAGCAGAGTGCTGCCCCCCTGACATCTCAGATGCTCAGGTAAGAGCAGCCCTCTCCAAAGCAAAAAACACAGCATCAATGGAACCAGATGGTGTCCCAGGCTGCATCCTACATGAACTCCAAGGAGAGCTAAACCCAAACATAAAACTACTGTTCAATCTCAGCCTTACTACAGGATATGTGCCCAAAGAGTGGCGTACAGCAACAGTGGTCCCTCTCCATAAAGGTGGTGCCTCAACGGATCCTGGAAACTATCGCCCCATAAGCCTGACTAGCTTGGTCTGCAAAGCTATGGAAAGGATCATCATGGACCTCATAAATAAAGATATTGGGGACCCACAGACACTGGATCCTACCCAGTTCGGCTTTGTTAAGGCAACCTGCCTCTTAAACCTGGTTGATTTCTTTGAAACAGTCACAGGGAAGGTGGTCCACACAGCCTACCTGGACCTCGCAAAGCCTTCAATACAATACCCCACTCGGGCATTATAGATAAGCTCACCAGCTTAAATATAAACCCCTATGTCTCTAGATGGATTGCAAACTGGCTCAAGGACAGAACCCACATGGTTAGAATTGCTGGAGCCATGTCAGACTCTAAACCAGTTACAAGTGGTGTCCCACAAGGCTCAGTCCTGGAACCTCTCTTGTTCGGTATATATTTCTCTGAGGTACAGGCCAGCACGGAAGGACTGTGGCTGACCAAGTTCAGATGACTGCAAACTGGGCGCCATAATCGACTCTCCAGCCGACACAAGCATTCTCCAAAAGAGCCTCATAGAAACAGACAACTGGTGCCAGAGCCATGGCCTCAAGCTAAATGCCAAAAAGTGTATAGTCATCCCCTTTGGCAAAAACAAGTGCCAAAAATACAAATTACCACATAGGTGGTAATCCATTAAGTACAGAAGTAATTAGGGACCTGGGGACCCAAGTTGATAGCAGTCTCTCATTTGACAACCACGTGGCCAAAGTGGTTAGAAAAACATTTTATATAGCCCACCTAATCATGAAGGGATTCACATCTAGATCAGGGAGGTCATTGTGCCTTTACTCATCCCTCTCAGGCCCATAATTGAGTACAATGCCCCTTTGGGATGTACCTACCAGACACCTGCAGCAACTGGAAAGACTCTAAAAGTACCTCACCAAGAGGATCAAAGGGCTCAAACAGATGCCATATGCTGCCCGGTTAAAGAAACTCCAGCTCTACTCAGAGGCGCATCTGTGCCTGACAATGGACATGCTGCACCTCAGAAAATCCAAATCCTATCGAGCCACGTGTCGAGACTTGAACCTCAGCACTGAAATAAAATAAATAGGACAGAGGGACAGATTCAATTCATAACTTGAGGCTCCCTTCCTAAAAAAATAAAATCCCAATTTGGCAGAGTCCTCATTGACCTCATTGACTGTCTCTTCAAGAGGAATCTTGATGAGTGGATGGGAGATCGTAAGTTTACGAATTATCACTTCTGAGTCACTGTTAGACAGAGGCACCCAAAAAATAACCTGAAAAAAATATAGCAAAAATGGTATAAAGCCAAAAACATTAAACACATTCTGGCTAAATGCCTAAAATGCAGATAGCCTAGTATGAACCTATGAAAGGGGTGATTTTTTTTTTTTTTTTTTAGCTAAAAGTGTGGGGAAAATGACAGGTTCAAATAGAGATGAGAAGAAGCAACATCAGTCTGGTAATGATTACTGTGTTTGTATCTTGGGAAAATGTAACATAGGTTCAAAGCGATGAGAAGAGGAAACTACGTACAAAAATCATCCTGACAGTCACTACTGTGTGCATTCAAACTGCAAGATGGAAACATATATTCAAAGGAATTATCACATATAATATGTTGGAGAAATAGATTTTTATTAGAATGACTAGATGTTAGTATTAACATGGAATGCAAATGGTTGTACAAGTATTGGCCAAATGCAATGTAAGAATCATTGGACACAAATAGCAATGTTATAGGAGAGTCATTTGGCTAGCAACTATTCAACAGAATATCAGGGGAAAGGAAAAAAGAAATAGTAATTATGAGAAGGGTTCTAGTAATGGCAAAAGAGGGAAAAGGGACAATAATGATAGATTTATTATTGCAGATGGTTGTTGGCAAGGGAGGAGGATTACACTGACATATGCTTATATTCCATCTGAGACTTCTGTTATGGAGCTTTGCAGAATTTGGGAAGAAATAATAAGCTTTCAGCAAGGAGTATTTTTATGGTTACTGATTGAAACCTGCCTTGCAATAATTACCATGCAACGGGGTGGAGTAAGATAGAAAGAGATATGGAAAATAACAGAAATTATTTAAGGGGGTTGACAAATGTTAAAGTATTGTAGAAGAAAATTTTTGCAGAGCAAGTAAACAATTGCAGAGTTTTAAAGGGATAATAGGGCAACATTTTGACAAGATGCATGGGTTTAGAAAGGCTGCTGTTAAGCAAGTATTTTTTGATAAACCAAACAAAAAAAACTTAGCACAATCACTTAGGCAACTGATAGTAGAAAGAGCTATAGTCAAATGTAGGGAGCCTTTAACTAGTATAAGGCAGAGGAATGGGGAAAGCAATAGAAGGCACAAATGGATATATTTATGGAAGACGTAACTTATGCCAAAGTAAGAAAAAGATGAGGTTTGCTAATTAACTAAGAAAGGAAGAAGTGAAATAAGAGTAATGTATAATCAATCAATGGAGAAATGTCCAGGAGTGGACAGTATTCCTGGAGTGAAGTTTGAAGTTAGAATGGGAAGGAGTGTGAGTGTATTGGTAGAAAGCTGTTTGTGGCAGTAATACCCAAGGAGGTTAAAGACCATTTAGACACAGCTTCATATAGATCCATTTCAATTTTATTATAAAGCAAGTATGGATATAGTAGCTGGGAGACTGACAAAGATGCTGCCATAGTTGATAGATATTGCTGTTTTGTGGACAAGACACAAACATTTGACAACATGAGTAGAACAGCAATGATCCATAAGGAAACAAATGTAAGAAAAAAGCTGGTATTGTTGAATCTTGATGCAGCTTGGATTTTATTAGTAGAGCAGTGCTAAATGTGATAGATTGATAGGGTTAATAAGACAGATAAATGAAGGGTCAAAGGGTGGAGTTAAAGTGGGAGAGTTTCTCTGAGAAGCTGTATTTGAACAAGGGAACCAGACAGTACTGTCCTCCTTCTTCTTAGCAGAGAAGATTAGAGATTCACAAATTCAACTATATAACTGGCATGGCACTCAAAATTAGTTAGCGTTATATGCAGACATTATGTTGCTCCTAATAAATCTGGAAAAGAACATTTCGGTATTGTGGAATATTTTAAGACTGTTTTGAGATCTTTTTGGGATCCAAAGTAAATGAAAACAAAACCAAGGTTATACCAGTAAACGGTATACTCATGGCAAAGTGGTTCAGCAATTCCTGTATTAGTGGGGTAAGTGAATAAAATGAAGAATTTGTGTGTGCATGGATTAAAAAGTATTATCTTATGGCAGCTGAGGACATATGGGAAAAGACTAAATAAAAGACACCACAAAATGTGAGACTCTGGGAGCTTCTGATTATGGATAGATATGTATAGTAAGGTATAAGCAGTGAAAATGTTTAGTCCCTTTAGTCATATCTGCAGTTAAGGCGTATTTTTATCAAGAAGGTGAGATGTTGCGGACAATTGTTAATAGGGGTAGAGGAATTTATTTGGACAGTAGTTAAGTGAGATAAGTTGATTCTCCCTATAGAACAAAATGGTTTAGGATTTGAGCAAATACTTTAAGACAACAAAGTTAAGGCTGACAGACATAACACAAGCAGAAGATTATAAATCAAAGTGGAAAAGGATGATGATGATATGTGGTGTGTGTGTGTGTGTGTGTGTGTGTGTGTGTGTGTGTGCGTGTGTGTGTGTGTGTGTGTGTGTGTGTGTGTGTGTGTGTGTGTGTGTGTGTGTGCGTGTGTGTGGTGTGTGTGTGTGTGTGTGTGTGTGTGTGTGTGTGTGTGTGTGTGTGTGTGTGTGTGTGTGTGTGTGTGTGTGTGTGTGTGTGTGTGTGTGTGTGCGCGCGCTTGCGCTTTGAGAGGGGGGATCAACAGATAGCCTAGGATGTTGGATGCTAGTCCTTCAGGACTGTAATAGCTATACAGAATATATTCATAAAGTAGCAAAAATTATTGCAAGATCTAAGCCAGCATGGAATGGAGAAAGAAGGTTTTACCCATAGGGGTGTCTGCAAGCAGGGGTATAGAAAATAGGCGTGAGGGGGGATAAAAATTACTGGTAAATATTTAGCAAAGGAGCCAAGTTATTGGGAGCAAGTAACTTGGGAAAGAAAGTTAATAGAGTGGGATGAGGCTAGCCAAAGGTTTGGACTGCAAGTTAGAAACTGCCATTTTTATCAGTTACTGATAAAGTATAGGCAGAGAAAAAGGCATGGGAGTGTGCTAAATGAAAGACCAGCTCTGGTTAGAGATTTCAGTTAAGATTAAAGCAGATGATGTTAAAGGGGCAGGTCATATAAAGTTATAAAATGTTTCATTGTAACTATAAGAATCACAAAAAACAGATGTACCATGTGAATAAAGGTTGGTTAAATCAAAACGAAAAACCACAAAACAAAATATAATTAATCAAACACTACTGAGGAATAAAAGCAATAACCATTTATTGAGAAGGTAAGTGCTTTCATGCATACACATTGCATTTCATCAGACCATGTTAAAACAAAAATGCTCACGCTCCTAAATACCATGTGTCCATTATAGAGTACAACGCCGCTTTTGGAATGTACCTCACAAGACATCTGCAGCTGCTGGAAAGGCCACAGAAGTACCTCACAAAGAGAATTACTGGCCTCAAACAAATGCCCTACACTGACTGCCTCAAAAAACTCCAGCTTTACTCCGATCTCTGCCTAACATATAAAGCTATATCAAACCCAGAGCTGTTGGACATGCTACACCTAATGACATCCCAATCCCTCTGAGCTACACGCTCTAGGGACCTAAATCTTGTCACCACAATAAACAGGGCATGCTGGTGGGATAGATTCCTGTCCCAGTGACTTCCCATACTCTGGAACAGACTACCCATCTATGTCAAGCAAAGTTCTTCATTAGCACTCTTCAAGAAAAATTTTGATGAGTGGATGGGAAATAAGAAATACACCCTGGGGATCACTTCTGTGTCTCTGCTTGACAGTGGCATAGGAAAATAACTTTCTAGGGTGGCGTAAGCCAGGGAACCTTGTTGGCTAGGCTTTCAATAATGGCCTTGGGCCGATAGCTCACGCTCCTAAATGAACCTATGAACCTATGACATTAACATAGTAAAACAATTAACAAATCAGATCAGAAAATCAGTGAAACAAAGCTTGTGCTTTCAATAATGGCTTTAAGGGTATGTTTCCATTCAAGCAAGGGGATCTATGTGCTTGAAAGGGGGCGATCCATTTATTCTCCGCTACCTCAACTTTATTAACAATATCACCACCTCTAAATGCAGCATTAATAAGTTGCAAAACTAAAAAACTAAAACTATGAGATTAAAAAACTCAATATGTTTATATAAAGCACTAGCTTCATCTTTCCTCTGTATATAACTGAGGTGCTCTAACACACGTTCCCTAAGGGAATGATTAGTTTTGCCTACATAAAAACTTGTGCAGTCACTGCAGAAAACCAAGTAAACCAAATTACAACCATTGCAGTCAGCATAAAATCTCGGCACAAACTTAAAGTCATTGACTGGATGCATATAGGTCTTAACTTCAGATATATACATGCAGGCTCTACACATCCTGCAGGCATATGTACCTAACCTTAATGAAGGGATATCAACCTTAACCTTGTCATGACCGTAGCATAACATCCTTTTACGTGAAAGATTGTTCGTAAAGCTAAAAATGGGAAAGGGACCAACTATCCTTTTGATGGTATCATCGGCCAGAATAACTGGCCTTTTCTTACGAATAATCCCACAAACCTTACCTATATCATCAGAAAAGGTTAAACTCTCTTTCCACCTCTGTCACCAGCCCTACTACTCCTTTTAGAAGGACACTTTTAGCAGGACATTTCGAAAAGTAAGGTTTAGCTGTGTCTCTACGGGCACGACTGACATATTCCATTTCCATTTTCCATTCATCACAGTAGCCTCTGGCAAGAAAGTTAACATGCAAATTCAACAGAGCATCCTCAAAGTGAAGTGGTGGTGTCCATACAGTCCCCTCAGGATGATCTCAAATTTGGAGAAATTCTAGAATTAATCAGGCAGAGGGGTATTTTGACTATAGGAGCCCCCCTTATCCAGATGAGGAAATGCTGATAGTAGGTTTTTAATCTGCCCCTTTTACAGTCAGTAAATAATGAATAATATTGGAGTTTGAGTTCTTATCATTCAGAAATCAGTGATATGCAAACATAAATTGGACATCTGAGATGTACACAAACATATTAGCTGTAATTGTTGGGGATGTCTGGAGGAGAATGCATCACTGCTGTTTAGTCGTGCAATGCCAAAATAATGAGCAATGTGATTTGTGTGAAGCAGTTACTTTAACGTGCAGATGTTGTGTGGAAAAATGTAGTATTTCTTTAAATGGCCAAATGTTTATCCCAGTCAGATTTCCAAAGTGCACTCAAAACTGATAATAAATGCAGGGTGGACAGGGGAACTCTTGGTGGATGAAAGTAACTGAGCCGCTTATTGTTTAGTTTAAACAATCACTGATAAGACTTCGCAAGAGTAGTATGCATATGTATGAAATAATAAAATATTTATTAATTATTGTGACAATTTTAAAGCAGTCTGACATTTGATTTGAATACAATAACGCAGATGTAAGTGATGGGTTCAGAGGCTATGTATGGAAGGTTGATCCCAGTTTTCAGAGGAGACCAGAGATGGCATTCATACTGACAAATGAACATTTGGCTAGGATACTGGGGAACATCACCTACTGTTTTTGACTAAGTGCTGTTGGATCTTTTACATCCATCTGAGCTACCACCAACTCAGGCAGATGGGGCCTTAGTTTAACATCACAACCAGGAGTGCAGCTGTTTTTTTTTTTTTTTGTAAACTAAAACATGAGCACAGTAGGGTATAATCTGTAGCAACTGTTTACTACATTTATAGCAAGCTGTTTGCTACAGTTCAGTTTAAAAAGGAGAATTTTTTAAACTAAAACTTCATCATTGTAGTGCTCCATGCAGGCAGGGTATAAACTCTAGCAAACAGTTTGCTACAGTTTAAAAGAAGAAATTATTATGCTTTTTTTTTCTTTTAAGTAAAAGATGTTAAAGGAGGATTGGGGGCAAGCACAAAAACGGGACCTGAATGGCTGGGGCAGGAGTGAGGAGGACATATCATACATCTGGCTACCTGACTGGTATGCTAGTAGAAGGAACGTCCATTTTTTTCACCCTTCACTTGAAGAGCTGAGGGAGTGGGGCACTGGTTAATAATTCATAGTACTGGCCCAAGGTGCGGGTTGAGCCAACAATGCTTCTGTTCCCCACACATTTAACCAGTGCTTTTTTGCACTGTGAACTATTGCATCAGGCTGCTTGACATTATTTATTTAGGCAAAAATCTGTGCTTCCTCAGAACTTTTCAGTTTCATCTCTTTGGAGAATACAGATGAATACAGACAAAAATAACCATATCCCTTGCATTAACGTCTGTCTTGTTTTAGACAGGTTTTCTTTCCTTTTTTTTTCCTTCTTCCTCAGTGTGCAAGCCCCAAGGACTTGTTCATAATCACATCAAAGCAGCTATTCAGCTTATTTGCCTGTGGTCAGGACATCCAGTGGGCACATTGCTTATAGGTGAGGGGCACAAAATAAGTCAGTGGTGAGAAGAATTATTCTGTGTTGGGGCAACAAGTAGTCACAGCAGAGAGACAGTTTCTCAGCAACAAGTAGCATTCCTTAACCATCACCATGGACTTTACCAAATGACCCCTGCAGCCTGCCTGGCATCCCATTTATACAATGCACACTGGACACCAATGTCTGTAAAGCATTTGTGATGGACATCACCATGAACTTTACCAAATGACCCCTGCAGCCTGCCCGGCATCCCATTTATACAATTCACACTGGACACTAATGTTTGTAAAGCATTTGTGATGGACATCACCATGAACTTTACCAAATGACCCCTGCAGCCTGCCCAGCATCCCATTTATACAATGCACACCGGACACCAATGTTTGTAAAGCATTTGTGATGGACATCACCATGAACTTTACCAAATGACCCCTGCAGCCTGCCCAGCATCCCATTTATACAATGCACACTGGACACCAATGTTTGTAAAGCATTTCTGATGGACATCACCATGAACTTTACCAAATGACCCCTGCAGCCTGCCCAGCATCCCATTTATACAATGCACACTGGACACCAATGTTTGTAAAGCATTTGTGATGGACATCGCCATGGACTTTACCAAATGACCCCTGCAGCCTGCCTGGCATCCCATTTATACAATGCACACTGGACACCAATGTTTGTAAAGCATTTCTGATGGACAAGGAAATACAGACACTGGAAACTACCTTAAGGGAATTCTGCAGTCTTCACTCTGTACAGTACAACAGTGACCTTCAGTTTGTATGGTATCCACACCAGACTGCACATGAAGCTGTCACAATGGCTAGTATGCTCCAGTTTAACCAATGGCTACTATGCTTTGGTTTAACCAATGGCTACTATGCTGCAGTTTAACCAACATGAGCAGTCACTGTGTGAGTGTTTTACAGTTATGTATTCCTGCAAAGCCTACCTTCAGCAGTAGATACATTACTTGCCTTGGGCAGAAGGCTGTCCCTTCCATCTTCTTTACCTCAGCTGTAACCTGGAACAGGGGATACCTTTACAGTGGTAGAGAGAGAAACACACAAGGTTTCCTCTACTCTTCCTAATAACCAAGACACTCCAAAATGCAAAGACGCTCCATTCTAAGATGTTTATAGTGTCCTTATGGTTGTGATGTTTGATTTCCACTTTTGAACCCACATATTTTGGACAGTCCTCTTTCTCACTCAGCCAGGAGGACCTCACCTAGACATCAGCATCCTGGAAATATCAGCATTGCTTTTCCAACAAATAATCTCTATTATCCCAGAAAATTGCTGACATTCTAACTTCTTTGCAAACTCTCTCCACTATAAAAGCCTGTAATGGCATGTGGAAATGTTTCTTGTGGACAAATAAATGCAATTTGAACCTGAGCGTAGACCTGGTAGAGGCAGTGATTATAAAGATTATATACCTTGTGAAACAGTTCAACAAAGACATTAGTTACTTATCGATTAAAAGCACATTTTGCAACATTTAATTCCCATAACCTGGCTCTGTGGCACAGAAGGATGGAACCTTGACCATGACCCGGGTGACCTGAGTTTGATTGATGGCCCTGACACCGGAGGAACTGGGGGACATGGTCACTCACCTCCCCTGAGGGAGTGAGGAGGGTGTGCTCACTCGGGGGCATACTGGGTGGTACGATTTCATAAGTGGAAAATGGAGATACCACCTTCTGTTCTTTGGGGTAGGGTCATATGTAGGGAAACAATCCTTGTGGAAGTGAGGGAGCGCTACCTCTGCAGCAGCCTGCTGGCAGGGGCTGATGATAAACATGTGGTGGGAGCAAAGTGTAGCAAAAAAAAAATGAAACTGCACATAGGCAGACAAACTTTCTTTGCTTTACTGAGAGTCAGAAAAGCTTCTTCTCAGTCACTTTTTACATCACACATACACACAGGGTTAGAGATTCATTTCCTCCAGAAACTTTACTTAATTTTAGGGAAGCTTATCCATCCACACATAGAGCGTGGGTAGCAGAGGAAGACCTAAGGTTCCTTTCATGGAAAACTGTCTTCCTGGTGGCTGTTACCTCAGCAAAGATTTCATACTTGCATGCCTTATCAGTCAACTCCCCCGTCTGATCTCCCACAAAGAGCGAGTAGGGATGATGACCCCCATTGCCACTTCTTGTCCATGGTGGCCACTGAGACTATACTGAACAAATTGACTAATGTGCCAGTATTTTTCCATTATATTCCAACAAAAGTAAATGCCTGCTGCAGTGAATAGATGTGGATGGGCAGATATGAGTCTACTTGAGCAGAACACTTCTGTTCATGAATAGTGACCAGTTTTTCCTTTCCTTTACCCCCAGATCTGAGGAGTAAAAGTGCCAGAAGTCACACTTTGCAGATGGCTGTTGAAATGCATTAGAGTTTGCCCTATGAAGGAGATCAGATCTTGCCTTAGTGTCACAGTACCTGCTCCAGCAAAGCCATGACCATAGTTACAGCTTTCCTGAGCAACACCACACTGGGCAGTATATGCACAGCAGCTACCTGGTCCATGTTAAACACATTCACCAAATACTATCAACTAAATATTGCTTCCAAAAAAGAACCATTAGAGACTCTGTCCTTCTGATTACCAGAGATGGGCCACTTCTTAATGTATACGGAAGTTAGATGCTTACCATAATGTTAGGTTTGTAAAATGTGTGACAGTCTTCAGTAACACATTTGTACCAAATCATCCTTCAAACTTGGAGTGAGCAGGCTTCTAAGGACTCACCCCCTTGAAGAAGTTTCTTTGGTGGTCATCATGTCAGATGAGCGAGGCACATTGGCCCAGACTTGAGCACACAGGTGAAGTTTTCAATGGCAACTATTCATTGTCACCAGCAGAGAGGCTTTTACTGATAAAGCAGGGGGGGGACTACCTACACTAACAGTGGATGTTGCTAACCACATGGCTGACTGTACCAGATCACCAAACTTGATCAAATACTGGAGGACAGAGTCAAAAAGACATCAGTAGGAGCTTACGGCTGACTTCTGAGCCCAATCCCCAAATTGGTTCTCACTGGCCCAGGGCTTTCTTAACCCTTTTGCAGGGCAGATTTCCTGACCTTCATGTCTTTGGACAACCAATATCCAAAGGATACCGAGGTTAATTCTTCCAGGCTGCCAGATAGTTCTGTGTCTGTGGCATACATGAAGAGGAAATCAGATGGGGACTTTTTCTGCAGAATAGTTAGCTTACGCCTCTGCATTTAGAAGGAGGATGTATGACTGGCTGGAGTTGTGAAGAGAGGGCAAGGCAGATTAACTACAACCTCTTAAAAAGTGCATGTTTTTAAACATCAGTGATCACAGGTGGGTAATAGGATGTTTAAGTGGCTCTTCACTGCATTTGCATTTTTCTGTCATAACTGGTTTCCATGGTTACAACCTGAGGGTGTTGAGGAGCACTTCCTGCCTTTTGTGGAGAGGGATCCCCTCTAGTATATATAATGCCTGGGTCATTTCCTTTAGGACGTTCTGTCTATATGTCATCAGTGACTTGTTTTAGACATATTTGCATATGCTGAGGAGTTGTGTTCCTCAATGAAAAAGGTAATGGTTTACAGAGACAGTTAAAAGTGTTAAAGAAAAAGGAGAACCTTCTATATGTAGACATGTTTAAGAAAAATCAACATCAGAGCTAGCAGTTGACTGTCTTGAAAAATCTGGTAACAGCCAATATTATTTTTTCTCAAAAAATAGAGAATATGCTGCAAGCCATGACCACACTGACATGAGATGTTCTGTCACCTTGATTATCCAAGTGGCCAGTGTGTACTGATATACCAACAAAAAAAGTTTACCCCCACCCCAAATAAATGAGAAAATAAATGTATTAAAATTTAACAGAATTTTCAGACCCAGGGATGCACAGAATTTCTCCCTGCTTAAGTTAACTGTCCAACTTGGGCTGCTCAGTTAGTGTGACAGAGTGAAATTCCAATTCAGAGACACAGTATAGCTGTGAGAAAGACCTCATTAGTGGTCCTTAGAATGTGTCCATATCAAACACTGTGCTGTCAAACCAGACCATGCTAGTGTTCTCCTCCTTAGTACCCCCTGACCGTGCTAGTGTTCTCCTCCTTAGTACCCCCTGGCCGTGATAGTGTTCAACTCCTTAGTACCCCCTGACCATGCTAGTGTTCTCCTCCTTAGTACACCCTGACCGTGCTAGTGTCCTCCTATTTAGTACCCCCTGACCATGCTAGGGTTCTCCTCCATAGTACCCCTTGACCGTGCTAGTGTTCTCCTCCTTAGTACCCCATGACCAAAGTGTTCTCCTCCTTAGTACCCCCTGACCATACTAGTGTTTTCCTCCTTAGTACCCCCTGACTGTGCTAGTGTTCTCCTCCACTCCTCCATAGTACCCCATGACCATGCTAGGGTTCTCCTCCTTAGTACCCCCTGACCGTGCTAGGGTTCTCCTCCTTAGTACCCCCTGACGATGCCAGTGTTCTCTTCCTTAGTAACCCCTGACCGTGGTAGGGTTCTCCTCCTTACTAACCCCTGGCCATGCTAGTGTTCTCCTCCTTAGTACCCCTGACCATGCTAGTGTTCTCCTCCTTAGTACCCTGACCATTCTAGTGTTCTTCTCCTTAGTACCCCCTGACCATGCTAGTGTTCTCCTCCTTAGTACCCCCTGACCATGCTAGTGTTCTCCTCCTTAGTACCCCATGACTGTGCTAGTGTTCTCCTTAGTACCCCCTGACCATGCTAGGGTACTCCACCTTAGTACCCCCTGACAGTGCTAGTGTTCTCCTCCTTAGTACCCCCTGACTGTGCTAGGGTTCTCCTCCTTAGTACTCCCTGACCATGCTAGTGTTCTCCTCCTTGGTACCCCCTGACTGTGCTAGTGTTCTCCTCCTCAGTACCCCCTGACCATGCTAGTGTTCTCCTCCTTGGTACCCCCTGACCGTGCTAGTGTTCTCCTCCTTATTACCCCCTGACCATGTTAGGATTCTCCTCCTTAGTACCCCCTAACCGTGCTAGTGTTCTCCTCCTTAGCACCCCCTGACCATGCTAGTGTTCTCCTCCTTAGTACCCCCTGACTGTGCTAGGGTTCTACTCCTTATTACCCCCTGACTGTGCTAGTGTTCTCCTACTTATTACCCCCTGACCATGCTAGTGTTTTCCTCCTTAGTACCCCCTGACCATGCTAGTGTTCTCCTCCTTGGTACCCCCTGACTGTGCTAGGGTTCTCCTCCTTAGTACCCTCTGACAGTGCTAGGGTTCTCCTTCTTAGTACCCCCTGACCATGCTAGTATTCTCCTCCTTAGTACCCCATAACTGTGCTAGAGTTCTCCTCCTTAGTACCCCCTGACCGTGAAGTGTTATCCTCCTTAGTGCCCCATGAGCGTGTTCATAGGTTCATAGGTTCATAGATTAGTACTAAGCTAACTGCCCTTGTGAGCCATTTTAAGCCTAGCCAATAATCCCTTGTGAGACTCAAACCCTGAACCTTGTGCTTGCAAGGCAAACACCTTAACCATTAGGCCACCCTCCCAACACCTTAGTATTTTCCTCCTTAGTACCCCCTGACTATGCTAGTGATCTCCTCCATAGTACCCCTTGACCATGCCAGTGTTCTTCTCCTTAGTACCCCCTGACTGAGGTAGGGTTCTCGTCCTTACTACCCCCTGACCATGCTAGTGTTCTTCTCCTTAGTACCCCCTGACTGTGCTAGTGTTCTCCTCCTTAGTACCCCCTGACCATGCTAGTGTTCTCCTCCTGAGTACCATGTGACTATGCTAGTGTTCTCCTCCTTAGTACCCCCTGACTGTGCTGTGGTTCTCCTCCTTATTACCCCCTGACTGTGCTAGTGTTCTCCTACTTAGTACCCCCTGACCATGCTTAGTACCCCCTGACCGTGCTAGTGTTCTTCTCTTTAGTACCCCCTGACCGTGTATGTGTTTTCCTTCTTAGTACTCCCTGACCATGCTAGTGTTCTCCTCCTTGGTAACCCCTAACTGTGCTAGGGTTCTCCTCCTTAGTACCCTCTGACAGCGCTAGGGTTCTCCTTCTTAGTACCCCCTGACCGTGCTAGTATTCTCCTCCTTAGTACCCCATGACCGTGCTAGAGTTGTCCTCCTTAGTACCCCCTGACCATGAAGTGTTCTCCTCCTTAGTGCCCTCATGAGCGTGTTCATAGGCTCATAGGTTCATAGATTAGTACTAAGCTAACTGCCCTTGTGAGCCATTTTAAGCCTAGCCAATAATCCCTTGTGAGACTCAAACCCTGCACCTTGTGCTTGCAAGGCAAACACCTTAACCATTAGGCCACCCTCCCAACACCTTAGTATTTTCCTCCTTAGTACCCCCTGATCGTGCTAGTGATCTACTCCATAGTACCCCTTGACCATGCTAGAGCTCTCCTCCTTAGTACTCCCTGACCATGCTAGTGTTCTCCTCCTTAGTACCCCCCTGACCATGCCAGTTTTCTTCTCCTTAGTACCCCCTGACCGAGGTAGGGTTCTCCTCCTTACTACCCCCTGACCATGCTAGTATTCTCCTCCTTAGTACCCCCTGACCGTGCTAGTATTCTCCTCCTTAGTACCCACTAACCATGCTAGTGTTCTTCTCCTTAGTACCCCCTGAATGTGTAGTACCCCCTGACCATGCTAGTGTTCTCCTCCTTAGTACCACGTGACTGTGCTAGTGTTTTCCTCCTTAGTATCCCCTGACTGTGCTGTGGTTATCCTCCTTAGTACCACGTGACAGTGCTAGTGTTCTCCTCCTTAGTACCCCCTGACCATGTTAGGATTCTCCTCCTTAGTACCCCCTGACCGTGCTAGTGTTCTCTTCCTTAGTACCCCCTGACCATGCTAGTGTTGTCCTCCTTAGTACCCCCTGACCATGCTAGTGTTCTCCTCCTTGGTACCCCCCTGACTGTGTTAGGATTCTCCTCCTTAGTACCCCTGACTGTGCTAGTGTTCTCCTCCTTAGTACCCTCAGACCATGCTAGTGTTCTCCTATTTAGTACCCCCTGACCATGCTAGTGTTTTCCTCGTTAGTACCCCTTGACCATGCTAGTGTTCTCCTCCTTAGTACCCCCTCACGATGCTAGGGTTCTCCTCCTTAATACCCCCTGACCGTGTTGGGTTCTCAACCTTAGTACCCCTGACCATGCTGGTGTTTTCCTCCTTAGTACCCCGGGACCATGCTACTGTTCTCCTCCTTAGTACTCCCTGACCGTGCTAGGGTTCTCCTCCTTAGTACCCCCCTGACCATGTTAGGATTCTCCTCCTTAGTACCCCCTGACCATGCTAGTGTTCTCCTCCTTAGTACCCCCTGACCGTGCTAGTGTTCTTCTCTTTAGTACCCCCTGACCATGCTATTGTTTTCCTCCTTAGTACCCTCTGACCATGCTAGTGTTCTTCTCATTAGTACCCCCTGACCATGTTAGAGTTCTCCTCCTTAGTACCCCCTGACCATGCTGGGTTCTCCTGCTTAGTACCCCGTGACCATGCTAGTGTTCTCCTCCTTAGTACCCCCTGACCATGCTAGTGTTCTCCTACTTAGTAACCCCTGACCATGAATTTCTTTAAATGGCCAATTGGTTATCACAGTCAGATTTCCAAAGTGCACTCAAAACTGATGACTGCAGGGTGGACAGGGGAACTCTTGGTGGATGAAAGTAACTGAGCTTCTTATTGTTCAGTTTAAACAGTCACTGGTAAGACTTCACAAGAGTAGTATGCATATGTATGAAATAATATAATATTTTATTATTGTGACAATTTTAAAGCAGTCTGACATTTGATTTGAATACAGTAAAGTAGATGTAAGTGATGGATTCAGAGGCTATTTATGGAAGGTTCATAGGTAGGTACTAGGCTATCGGCCCAAGGGCCTACGTAAGCCTAGCCAACAAGGTTCCCTGGCTTACGTCACCCAAGAAAGTTATTTTCCTGTGCCACTGTCAAGCAGAGAGACAGAAGTGATCCCTGGCGTGTATTTCCTATTTCCCATCCACTCATCAAGATTTTTCTTGAAAAGTGCTAATGAAGAACTTTGCTTGACATAGATGGGTAGCCTGCTCCAGAGTTTGGGAAGTCTCTGGGACAGGAATCTATCCCTCCAGCATGTCCTGTTTGTTGTGGTGACAAGGTTTAGGTCTCTAGACCATGTAGCTCAGAGGGATTGAGATTTCTTTAGGTGTAGCATGTCCAACAGCTCTGGGTTTGACATAGCTTTATATGTTAGGCAGAGATCACCTCGGAGTAGGTGATATGCTACGGAGTAAAGATGGAGTTTTTTGAGACGGTCAGTGTAGGGCATCTGTTTGAGGCCAGTAATCCTCTTGTGAGGTACTTCTGCGGCCAATCCAGCTGCTGCAGATGTCTTGCGAGGTACAATCCAAAAGGGGCGTTGTACTCTATAATGGGTCTAGTGAGTGTTAAGTAGAGGGGAACAATGACCTCTTTTTTTCTTGGATGAGAACCCTTTTATGATGAGGTGTGCCACGTAGAAGGACTTCCTGACTACTGTGGCGATGTGACTATCGAAGGACAGACTACTGTCCACCTGAGTCCCAAGGTCTCTTATCACATATTCGGTGTTAAGTAGACTGCTGTCTATGTAGTTGTTCATGGGTACAGAGTTTTTACCAAAGGGGATGACTATGCACTTTTTGGCATTGAACTTGAGGCCATGGCTCTGACACCAGGCATCTGTCTCAGCGAGGCCCTTCTGTAGGAATTCCATATAATTTGGGGACTCGAATATGGTTCCTAGTTTGCAGTCATCTGCGAACTTCATTAGCCAGAGGCCTTCTGTGTTAGCCTGTACTTCAGAGAAGTAGATACCAAACAGGAGAGGTCCCAGGACTGAACCATGTGGTACTCCACTTGTCACTGGTTTGAGGTCAGATTCGGAGTGTGCAACTTTTACAGTGTGGGTTCTGTCAGTGAGCCAGTTGGCAACCCATCTTGCAACATAGGGATTTATACCTAGTTTAGTGAGTTTAGCTATAATTCTAGAATGGGGGATGGTGTCAAAAGCCTTGGCTAGGTCAAGATAGGCTGTGTGAACCACCTTGCCCTCATTTATGGCTTTGGTGACTGCCTCGAAGAAGTCGATCAGGTTCAGGAGGCATGCTCTTTCACAAACCCGAACTGGGTGGGGTTCAGAGTTTGGAGGTTACCAATTTCTTTGTTTGAGTTCCATGGCCTTGCAGACAAGGCTCATCAGGCTAATAGAGCGATAGTTCCCAGGATCAGTGGTGGCTCCCCCTTTATGGAGTGGGATAACTGTTGCTGTACGCCATTCAGTGGGCACAAAGCCTGATGTGAGGCTATGATTGAACTTGGTGCTTAGGTGGGGAGCCAGTTCATTCTGAAGTTAGTGTAAAATGCAGCCTGGGATGTTGTCCGGTCCCATGGCTGCTGTGTTTTTGGCTTTAGAGAGTGCAGCTTTTACCTGCGTAATTGTGATTACAAGGACTTTGCATTCTTCCTGTATAGATATGGGCCCTTTAGGGGGTGAGGGGAGGTGAAGTTAGTACTGAACCTATCTGCCAGGATGTTGACAATATCAGTTAGTTCTATAATTTTCGTGCCGTTGTGCTGTAACTCATAGCAGATGTGGGTGTTGCCATTGAGATTCTTGACATAGTTATAGAATGCTTTGTGGCTGTCCTTAGAATCAGTGGCGATTTTGTTTTCGTAGCTAGCTTTGGAGGATCTTTTAAGTGATCTCAGCTTCTTACTGAGGCTGACCAGGGAGCTCCTCCACTCATGGGATTTTACTCTCTTTTGCAACAATTTCTTCCTTCTGTTGTACAGTTTGTTTATAGCAGGGGATCACCAGATTGGCTTCCTTTTTTTGGAGGATAGCGTCTTGGTTCTGTTTGGGATAGCACAATCCATGCACTCGTGTAAGTGCTTATAGAGTGCATTTGTGTAGGATTCAGCAGTCGTAACTGTATTGTCCATCTGCATGGGTGTCATGAAGTTCACCACTTCTGTCTTAAGAAGCATGAAGTTGGCTTTGGAGAATTTTTTTATCATGGTTTCCTTAATGGGGGCGGGATGTGGCTATCAAGGGTGATTAGCTTATGGTCGGATCGGACCAACAAGGAGTTGACTTTGTGTGGAACACCGGTCACTCATCCCAATTTTCAGAGGAGACCAGAGGTGACATTCATACTGACAAATGGACATTTGGCTATGATACTGGGGAACATCCCCTACTATTTTTGATGAGTGCTGTCGGATCTTTTACAGCCATCTGAGCTACCACCAACTCAGGCAGATGGGGCCTTAGTTTAACATCACACCCAGGAGTGCAGCTGTTTGTTTTTTTTTGTAAACTAAAACACAAGCACAGTAGCACTCTGAGCAGACAGAGTATAATCTGTAGCAACTGTTTGCTACATTTATAGCAAGCGGTTTACTACAGTTTAGTTTAAAAAGGAGAATTTTTTAAAACTAAAATTTCATTGTTGTAGTGCTCCATGCAGGCAGGGTATAAACTCTAGCAAACAGTTTGCTATGGTTTAAAAGAAGAAATTGTTTTTTTTTTCTTTTAAGTAAAAGATGTTAAAGGAGGATTGGGGGCAGGCAAAACAACGGGACCTGAATGGCTGGGGCAGGAGTGAGGAGGGCACATCATACATCTGGCCACCTGGCTGGTATGCTAGTAGAAGGAACGTCCATTTTTTTCACCCTTCACTTGAAGAGCTGAGGGGGTGGGGCACTGGTTAATAATTCATAGTACTGGCTCAAGGTGCGGGTTGAGCCAACAACGCTTCTGTTCCCCACACATTTAACCAGTGCTTTTTTGCAGTGTGAACTATTGCATCAGGCTGCTTGATATTATTTATTTAGGCAAAAATCTGTGCTTCCTCAGAACTTTCAGTTTCATCTCTTTGGAGAATACAGATGAATACAGACAAAAATAACCATATCCCTTGCATTAACGTCTGTCTTGTTTTAGTCAGTTTTTCTTTCTTTTTTGTCTCCTTCTCCCTCAGTGTGCAGACCCCAAGGACTTGTTCATAATCACATCAAAGCAGCTGTTTGGCCTCTTTGCCTGTGGTCAGGACATCCAGTGGGCACATTGCTTATAGGTGAGGGGCACAAAATAAGTCAGTGGTGAGATGAATCATTCTGTGTTGGGGCAACAAGTAGTCACAGCAGAGAGACCGTTTCTCAGCAACAAGTAGCATTCCTTAACCATCACCATGGACTTTACCAAATGACCCCTGCAGCCTGCCCGGCATCCCATTTATACAATGCACACTGGACACCAATGTTTGTAAAGCATTTGTGATGGACATCACCATGCACTTTACCAAATGACCCCTGCAGCCTGCCCGGCATCCCATTTATACAATGCACACTGGACACCAATGTTTGTAAAGCATTTCTGATGGACAAGGAAATACAGACACTGGAAACTACCTTAAGGGAATTCTGCAGTCTTCACTCTGTACAGACCTTCAGTTTGCATGGTATCCACACCAGACTGCACATGAAGCTGTCACAATGGCTAGTATGCTCCAGTTTAACCAATGGCTGCTATGCTTCCATTTAATCAATGGCTACTATGCTGCAGTTTAACCAACATGAGCAGTCACTGTCTTGAGTGTTTTACAGTTATGTATTTCGTCAAAGCTTGCCTTCAGCAGTAGATAAATTACTTGTCTAGAGCAGAAGGCTGTCCCTTCCATCTTCTTTACCCCAGCTGTAACATGGAACAGAGGATGTTCTTCGTGTTTCATTGTTGCAGTCATTACATTATCTGCTTGCAGGTAGCCCTCAGTCAGCCGGATTATCAAAGTCTTGGGTCCTGCGTTGGTTGCTGTCTCTTTTCCATGACGTCGGGTAGTCAGGGGTATAAAGCATGCAGCCGACACCATTACATCAGTCTTTCTTGCTGTGTGGCCGACTCCTGAAATTTTTGTTTTCGAGTTTCAGATCCGAAGTCTTCAACTAAGCTAAGTACCCCGTTGGGGATCATTTTTCTTGCTCTAAACTGATGTCAGTAAAAGTTAACAATTGTATTTCTTGTGGAAAGCAAATACCTCATAAAGATTTTCATTAGTACTGCATTCCTTGCTTTAGGACCAGACCACGACATACCTCTGTCGGTTTTGTGCCTTATTCAAATCTTGAACTATTTGTCATCAGTTCATTTTCGCATTTAAATATTTTGGTACTCGGTTCAATTATCCAGAAATGGCTTCGGTAAACCACCCGACTACCGACATTCCGAAAAAACACAAAGATAAAGACAGAGACAGACCGCATAGGTCCAAAGCTGCCGACGACGTTTCTCATAAGCTAGTCACCAGTTCGCCGGTACTCAGTGAGGCGCTTTCACAGCCCCTGATACCCGCTACTTCAGATTCGCATGCCTCTACTGAGACCCATTCGGAGTCCGGTATGCCGCGAGATGCTTCTTCGACTGTGGAACCTGCGGATATCTCTACCTTGGATGGGTCTGGAGCTGCTGTGCAGGTACCAGCTTCTGAGGGTGTATTCAAGCCTACGGACTTTCATATTAAACTGATGACAACTTCTTCCTCTTTAAGAATCCTAATGCGGATCCTGAGACCATTTCACAGGGACCCAAAGGCATTAAGGCTACTACTGCCAAAAACCCTACCCCCTCTGATAGAGATTCCAGGGCCCTGGACAGATTGGGTAAGAAAGTATACACTTCTGCAACTCTGGCCATTAGGGCCTTAAACTGCCAGTTTCATATGTTAAAGTATCAGCAGCATATTATTGGATTGCTTAAACAGAAAATTATGTTGATTCCTGACTGTGCTGAAAATAAAGAGTTACAGGATTTAATGCATTCTGCTGAACAAGTTGGAAAACATACTTTGCAGTGTGGTTTTGATTCATTAGAGGCATTTTGCAGGGCTGCTGTCACTGGGTCTGTACTTAGAAGGCATGCTTGGCTTAAGGAGCAGTCTTTGCCAGATCATGTTAAAGCTAAATTACTGGATGCTCCCTTAAACCAAGACCGCCTGTTTGGCAACAAAGCAGAAGAAGTACTTGAAAAGATGGAGGGAAAAGCTAAATCTATGCAAACTGTTAAAGATTTCCTGCAAGTACAGCCTCCCAGATTTAGTAGGCACTGGTCTTCTAGGAAATGGTCCTTTCCTGCCTCTTCCAGGTCTTCAGTCTAAACCCAGAACCAGCAGAACACCCCGGCTTCAGTCCCAAGGTACTCACAGGCCTAAGCAGTGGGGGGCTCCTACTTCCAAATCTAGGAGTAGTAAGACACCCCCCTATGGTAAACTGTCACAATGACTTAACTTTAAACCTTCCAAGCCGTGCTCAACTGACTGTTCCTTTAGGGGAAAAGATTGCCCTGCATGCAGAAAAATGGGAACTCATTACCCAAGACAAATGGGTTGTAAATATAGTTTCCCAAGGATACAGATTTCACTTCCACTCCTTACCAACCCCAAACAGTTGGCCAGACCTACCCCCAAATCAGTGGGCAGAGGCTCAAAAGCAAGTTCTCTCTCTTCTAAGCATCAGGGCCATTCATCCTGTCCCAGAAGAAGAATGCGGGCAAGGATTCTACTCAAGACTTTTCCTGGTACCCAGAAAAGATCATTCCTGGCGTCCTGTCCTGGACCTGTCTATCTTAAACACTTTTTTGGTAATCCCAAAATTCAAAATGCTAACTCTTCATCAGCTGCTTCCCGTGCTAGGCAAAAATGCCTGGTTGGCAACACTGGATTTAAAGGAAGCCAACCCGCACATCACATCCCAATAAAGGAATCTTGCAGAAGATACCTATGATTCAGAGCAGGCTACATGCACTATCAGTTCTCTGCACTGCCCTTTGGCTTATCTACTGTGCCCAGGGTTTTCACAAAGTGCCTAGCTCCAGTCATTGCATTTTGCAGGCAAAGAAATATTCAAATATACCCATACCTGTACGATTGTCTAATTCAGGCAGAAAGCCAGGACATACTATTAAACTATCTGGCATTTGTAAAGAAATTACTAACTTCTCTGGGGTACACCATAAATGAAAATAAATTGCATGTAGTACCCTGCCAACAAATTGTATTCCTGGGAGCAAGCTTAAATACAACTTCCCAGATGGCCTACCTCACACCAGAGAAGAAACAAGTTCACTTGACAGCCTACTTCAAAAAGCAAGCCACAAAGACCCAGCTATCTGCAAGGAAAATACTGCAAGCCCTGGGGTTCATGGCCTCTTGCGTTCTACTAAATCCATATGCAAGACTGCATATGAGGAAACTACAATGGTATCTAAAAAGCCTATGGTGTCAACATTCTCAGGACCTAGAATCAATGATTCCTATCATATCTTGTCTAAAGATAGAGTTCCTTTGGGGGGCAGTGGCCTGCTACCAAAACAAGGGACTTGCATTCACTCTACCCCCTGCTGCCCAAACCCTAACAACAGACGCATCATACTATGCTTGGGGGGCTCACTTGGTAGGGCAGTGCATTCAGGGCAAATGGAACCCGAGTCAGATGCACCTGCATGTCAATCAAAAAGAAATGTTAGCTGTACAGAATGCTCCGACAGCCTTCAGCGCCAACACTGGTACCCCCTCTTGCGCAGTGTGTCACTTCTGGAACCATGGCACCTGCCTCAGACCCCTGCCCTACTGTCCCAGCAGGAGGACCAGATTCTGCACCCACAGCTTCAAACCCTGAACCTTGCAGCCTGGTTAATTTCATGATCTCTCCGTTACCATCCCTCAGTAAACAATTGATGGATGTCATTCTTGAGATAAGAAGGCCTAGTACTAGAAAATCCTATGCTGAAAAATGGAAAAGATTCTGTTCCTGGAACCAAACACAGGGGATGGATACAACTGTGTCCAATCTACCGCACATTCTTCAATACTTAACTGGGATGCTTCACAAAGGCCTTTCCTTTTCTTCCGTCAAAATTCATGCCTCTGCCATTTCAGCTCATTATAATACAGAGCCACCCCTGTTCTTTTGTCCACTGCTGAAGCAGTTCCTCAGAGGGGCCAAAAACTTAAGACCATCCAGGAGAGCCCCTACTCCAGCCTGGGACCTTAACTTTGTATTGGAAAATCTCACTCTACCTCCCTTTGAGACCGCTGCAAATGCAGAGTTGAAATTCCTTTCTTGGAAAACAGCCTTCCTTCTAGCCATCACTTCAGCAAGAAGGGTGTTTAAATTACAGGCCCTCATGGCAGTGAAGCCTTTCATCATCTTTCATGCGGACAGGGTGTCCCTCAGGACCAATCCCTCCTTTATGACCAAGGTGGTATCCAGTGTGGCCCTTAATCAGTCCATTCATTTGTCAACCTTCTTTTCTAATCCACAGAACAAAGGGGTAACAGGTACTGCACTCCTTAGACGTGCACAGACAATTTAGATTTTACTTGGACAGGACTAAGCCTCTCAGGAAATCTAATCAGCTGTTGGTTGCATTTGCTGCAGGGGCAGAGGGGAAGGCCATTTCAAAGCAAACCATTTCTAAGTGGATAGGCCATTGCATTAATTTCTGCTATAAGCACCATGGAAAACCTACCCCACAGGGGATAAGACCACATTCAACCAGGGCTGAATCTACCTCTACAGCCTTTCTCAGAGGTGTCCCTACCAGGGACATCCTAGAAGCTGCTACCTGGGGAGTTCTGTACACACCTTCACCAAGCATTACCACTTGCCAGTTTTCTCTAAATCCAGAGCTGGTTTTGCCACTACAGTCTTGCAGGGCCTTATAGCTGGTCCTAATGCTATCTAATTGCATCCTCCCTTCCTTAGCTTTGGGAATCTACCCAAATGTAATGACTGCAACAGTGAAACATGAACATAGTACAGTTGTGTACACTTACCATAAATGTAGATGTTCGAGTGTATTCACTGTTGCAGTCCTGGTTACCCTCCCTCCAGCCCCCTGACTTCTATTGGCTATACCTCTATTCTTGCTTACTATGCTTAAAGCTTTCTGGTGTATTTGCTTTTTTGTTGGAGGTGTAACCTTATATATAAATTGCTTCCCATTATGGGGACACCTGACATCTGAGGCAAGAAAAACTGATGTAATGGTGTCGGCTGCATGCTTTATACCCCTGACTACCTGACGTCATGGAAGATGAGACAGCAACCAATGCAGGACCCAAGACTTTGATAATCAGGCCGACTGAGGGCTACCTGCAAGCAGATAACCCAAATGTAATGACTGCAACAGTGAATACACTCGAACATCTACATTTATGGTAAGTTTACACAACTGTACTATACCTTAAAAGTGGTGGAGAGAGAGACAAGGTTTCCTCTACTCTTCCCACTTCCCCAGCTAATAACCAACACACTCCAAAATGGAAAGACGCTCCATTCCAAGATGTCGATAGTATCCTTATGGCTGTGACAAGTCTTGATTTCCACTTTTGAACCCACATATTTTGGACAGTCCTCTGTCTCACTCAGCCGGGAGGACCCCACCTAGACATCAGCACCCTGAAAATATCAGCATTGCTTTTCCAACAAATAATCTTTATTATCCCAGAAAATTGCTGATATTCTAACTTTGCAAACTCTCTCCACTATAAAAGCCTGTAATGGCATGTGGAAATGTTTCGTGTGGACAAATAAATGCAATTTGAACCTGAGCGTAGACCTGGTAGAGGCAGTGATTATAAAGGTTATATACCTTGTGGAATAGTTCAACAAAGACATTAGTTACTCATCGATTAAAAGCACATTTTGTAACATTTAATTTCCATAACCTGGCTCTGTGGGTACGGAAGGATGGAGCCCTGACCATGACCCAGGTGACCTGAGTTTGATTGATGGTTCTGACACTGGAGGAACTGGAGGACATGGCTCCCTCACCTCTCCTGAGGGAGTGAGGAGGGTGTGCTCACTCGGGGGGATACTGGGTGGTACGATTTCATAAGTGGAGAATGGAGATACCACCTTCTGTTCTTTGGGTGGGGTCATACGTAGGGAAACCATCCTTGTGGAAGTGAGGGAGCACTACCTCTGCAGCAGCCTGCTGGGAGGGGCCGATGATAAACAGGCGGTTGGAGCAAAGTGTATCAAAAAAATGAAATTGCACATGGGCAGACAAACTTTCTTTGCTTTACTGAGAGTCAGAAAAGCTTCTTCTGTGTCACTTTTTTACATCACACACACACAAACAGTCAGAGATCCATTTCCTCCGGAAAATTTACTTCATTTTAGGGAAGCTTATCCATCCACACGTAGAGCATGGACAGCAGAGGAAGACCTAAGGTTCGTTTCATGAAAACCTGTCTTCCTGGTGGTTACCTCAGCAAAGATTTCATACTTGCATGCCTTGTCAGTCAACCTCCCCCCATCTGATCTCCCACAAAGAGTGAGTAGGGATGATGACCCCGTCGCCTCTTCTTGTCCATGGTGGCCACTGAGACTATACTGAACGAATTGACTAATGTGCCAGTATTTTTGCATTATATTCCAACAAGAGTAAATGCCTGCTGCAGTGAATAGATGTGGATGGGCAGATATGAGTACTTGAGCAGAACCCTTCTGTTCATGAATAGGGACCAGTTTCTGCTTTCCTTTACCCCCAGATCTGAGGAGTAAAAATGTCAGAAGTCACACGTTGCAGATGGCTGTTGAATTGCATTAAATTTTGCTCTCTGAAGGAGAGCAGATCTTGTCTTAGTGTCCCACTGCCTGCTCCAGCAGAGCCATGACCATAGTTACAGCTTTCCTGAGCAACACTACACTGGGCAATATATGCACAGCAGCTACCTGGTCCATGCTAAACACATTCACCAAATACTATCAATTAAATATTGCTTCCAAAAAAGAACCATTAGAGAGACTGTCCTACCAGAGATGGGCCACTTCTTAATGTATACGGAAGTTAAATGCTTACCATAATGTTGGGTTTGTAAAATGTGTGACAGTCTTCAGTAACACATTTGTACCGAATCATCTTTCAAACTTGGGAGTGAGCAGGCATCTAAGGACTCACCCACTTGAAGAAGTTCCTTTGGTGGCCATCATGTTAGATGAGTGAAGTACATTGGCCCAGACTTGAGCACAAAGGTGAAGTTTTCAATGGCGACTATTTATTGTTGCCAGTAGAGAGGCTTTTACTGATAAAGCAGGGGAGGAAGGACTACCTACACTAACAGTGGATGATGGTGACCACATGGCTGACTGTACCAGATCATCACACTTGGTCAACTACTAGAGGACAGAGTCAAAAAGACATAAGTAGGAGCTTACGGCTGACTTCCCTGCCCAGTCCCCAAATTGGTTCTCACTGGCCCAGGGCTTTCTTAACCCTTTTGCAGGGCAGATTTCCTGACCTTCATGTCTTTGGACAACAAGTACCCAAAGGATAATGAGGTTAATTCTTCCAGGCTGCCAGATAGCTCTGTGTCTGTGGCACACATGAAGAGGAAATCAGATGGGGACTTTTTCTGCAGAATAGTTAGCTTACACCTCTGCATTTAGAAAGAGGATGTATGGCTGGCTAGAGTTGTGAAGAGAGGGCAAGGCAGATTAACTACAACCTCTTAAAAAGTGCACGTTTTTAAACATCAGTGATCACAGGTGGGTAATAGGATGTTTAAGTGGCTCTTCACTGCATTTGCATTTTCTGTCATAACTGGTTTCCATGGCTACAACCTGAGGGTGTTGAGGAGCACTTCCTGCCTTCTGTGGAGAAGGATTCTCTCTAGTATATATAATGCCTAGGTCATTTCCTGTAGGACATTGTGGTCTATGGCTTGTTTTAGACATCTTTGCATATGCTGAGGAGTTGTTCCTCAATGAAAAATGTAATGATTTATAGAGACAGTTAATAGTGTTAAAGAAAAAGGAGAACCTTCCATATGTAGATACGTTTAAGAAAAATCAGCACCACAGCTAGCAGTTGGCTGTCATGGAGAAATTTGGTAACAGCCAATATTATTTTTCTCAAAAAATAGAGAATATGCTGCAAGCCATGACCACACTGAAATGAGATGTTCTGTTACCTTGATTATCCCAAGTGGCCAGTGTGTTCTGATATACCAACAAAGAAAGTTTACCCCCCCCCCAAATAAATGAGAAAATAAATGTATTAAAATTTAACAAAATTGTCAGACCCAGGGATTCACAGAATTTCTGCCTGCTTATGTTAACTGTCCAACTTGGGCTGCTCAGTTAGTGTGTCAGAGTGAAATTCCAATTCAGAGACACAGTATAGCTGTGAGAAAGACCTCATTAGTGGTCATTAGAATGTGTCCATATCAGACACTGTGCTGTCAGACCTGACCGTGATAGTGTTGTCCTCCTTAGTACCCCCTGACCGTGCTAGTGTTCTCCTCCTTAGTACCCCTTGACCGTGCTAGTGTTCTCCTCCTGGGTACCCCCTGACCGTGCTAGTGTTCTTCTCCTTAGTACCCCCTGACTGTGCTAGTGTTCTCCTTAGTACCCCTGACTGTGCTAGTGTTCTCCTCCATAGTACCCCTGACTGTGCTAGTGTTCTCCTCCTTAGTACCCCCTGACCATGCTAGTGTTCTCCTCCTTAGTACCCCCTGACCGTGCTAGTGTTCTTCTCCTTAGTACCCCTGACTGTGCTAGTGTTCTCCTCCTTAGTACCCCCTGACCGTGCTAGTGTTCTCCTTAGTACCCCCTGACTGTGCTAGTGTTCTCCTCCTTAGTACCCCCTGACCGTGCTAGTGTTCTCCTCCTTAGTACCCCTGACCGTGCTAGTGTTCTCCTCCTTAGTACCCCTGACTGTGCTAGTGTTCTCCTCCTTAATATCCCCTGACCATGCTAGTGTTCTCCTTAGTACCCCCTGACCATGCTAGGGTTCTCCTCTTTAGTACCCCTTGACTGTGCTAGTGTTCTCCTCCTTAATACCCCCTGACTGTGCTAGTGTTCTCCTCCTTAGTACCCCTGACCGTGCTAGTGTTCTCCTCCTTAGTACCCCTGACTGTGCTAGTGTTCTCCTCCTTAGTACCCCCTGACTGTGCTAGTGTTCTCCTCCTTAGTACCCCCTGACCATGCTAGTGTTCTCCTCCTTAGTACCCCTGACCGTGCTAGTGTTCTCCTTAGTACCCCTGACTGTGCTAGTGTTCTCCTCCTTAGTACCCCCTGACCGTGCTAGTGTTCTCCTCCTTAGTACCCCTTGACCGTGCTAGTGTTCTCCTCCTGGGTACCCCCTGACCGTGCTAGTGTTCTTCTCCTTAGTACCCCCTGACTGTGCTAGTGTTCTCCTCCTTAGTACCTCCTGACCGTGCTAGTGTTCTCCTTAGTACCCCCTGACTGTGCTAGTGTTCTCCTCCTTAGTACCCCCTGACCGTGCTAGTGTTCTCCTCCTTAGTACCCCCTGACCGTGCTAGTGTTCTCCTCCTTAGTACCCCCTGACCGTGCTAGTGTTCTTCTCCTTAGTACCCCCTGACTGTGCTAGTGTTCTCCTCCTTAGTACCCCCTGACCGTGCTAGTGTTCTCCTTAGTACCCCCTGACTGTGCTAGTGTTCTCCTCCTTAGTACCCCTGAACGTGCTAGTGTTCTCCTCCTTAGTACCCCGTGACTGTGCTAGTGTTCTCCTCCTTAGTACCCCCTGACCGTGCTAGTGATCTCCTCCTTAATACCCCATGACAATGCTAGGGTTCTCCTCCTTTGTACCCCCTGACTGTGCTAGTATTTGTCTCTTTAGTACCCCCGACCGTGCTAGTGTTGTTCTCCTTAGTACCCCCTGACCGTGCTAGTGTTCTCCTCCTTAGTACCCCCTGACCGTGCTAGTGTTCTCCTCCTGAGTACCCCCTGACCGTGCTAGTGTTCTCCTCCTGAGTACCCCCTGACCGTGCTAGTGTTCTCCTCCTGAGTACCCCCTGACCGTGCTAGTGTTCTCCTCCTTAGTACCCCCTGACTGTGCTAGTGCTGTCCTCCTTAGTACCCCCTGACCGTGCTAGTGTTCTCCTCCTTAGTACCCCCTGACTGTGCTAGTGTTCTCCTCCTTGGTACCCCCTGACCATGCTAGTGTTTTCCTCCTTAGTACCCCCTGACCGTGCTAGTGTTCTCCTTAGTACCCCCTGACCGTGCTAGTGTCCTCCTCCTTAGTACCCCGTGCATCCCCCCCACACACACACACACACACACACACACACACACACAGACACTGACCCTAGACCCCTGGTTTCATTGGATTTGTCTGCATCGTAAACACTCATTTTGGAGTGAATGGGAAACACACACACACACACACACACACACACACACACACACACACACACACACACACACACCCGCACACACACTGACCCTTGACCCCCTGTTTCATTGGATTTGTCTGCATCGTGAACACTCCTTTTGGACTGAATGGGTAACACACACACACACACACACACACACAGACTGACCCTCGACTACCAGTTTCATTGGATTTGTTTGCATCGTGAACACTCCTTTTGGAGTGAATGGATAACACACACACCACACACACACACACACACACACACACACACACACACACTCGACCCACAGTTTCATTGGATTTGTGTGCATCGTGAGCACTCCTTTGGGAGTGAACGGGTGAGACACACACAGACACACACACACACACACACACACACACACACACAACCCCCAGTTTCATTGGATTTGTCTGTATCGTGAACACTCCTTTTGGAGTGAAAGGGTAACACACACACACACATACTGACCCTTGACCCCCGGTTTCATTGGATTTGTCTGCATCGTGAACACTCCTTTTGGAGTGAATGGGTAACACACACACACACACACACACACACACACACACACACACACACACACACACACACACACACACACACTGACCCTCGACCCCGGTTTCATTGGATTTGTCTGCATCGTGAACACTCCTTTTGGAGTGAATGGGTAACACACACACACACACACACACACACACACACACACACACACACACACACACACACTGACCCTCGACCCCTGGTTTCATTGGATTTGTCTGCATCGTGAACACTCCTTTTGGAGTGAATGGGTAACACACACACACACACACACACACACACACACACACACACACACACACACACACACACACACTGACCCTCGACCCCAGGTTTCATTGGATTTGTCTGCATCGTAAACACTCCTTTTGGAGTGAATGGGTAAAACACACACACACACACACACACACACACACACACACACACACACACACACACACACACACACACACACTGACCCTCGACCCCGGTTTCATTGGATTTGTCTGCATCGTGAACACTCCTTTTGGAGTGAATGGGTAACACACACACACACACACACACACACACACACACACACACACACACACTCGACCCCCGGTTTCATTGGATTTGTCTGCATCGTGAACACTCCTTTTGGAGTGAATGGGTAACACACACACACACACACACACACACACACACACTGACCCTCGACCCCTGGTTTCATTGGATTTGTCTGCATCGTGAACACTCCTTTTGGAGTGAATGGGTAACACACACACACACACACACACACACACACACACACACACACACACACACACACACACACACACACACACTGACCCTCAACCCCGGTTTCATTGGATTTGTCTGCATCGTGAACACTCCTTTTGGAGTGAATGGGTAACACACACACACACACACACACACACACACACACACACACACACACACACACACACACACACACTGACCCTCGACCCCCGGTTTCATTGATTTGTCTGCATCGTGAACCCTTCTTTTGGAGTGAATGGGTAACACACACACACACACACACACACACACACACACACACACACACACACACACACACACACTGACCCTCGACCCCCAGTTTCATTGGATTTGTCTGCATCGTGAACACTCCTTTTGGAGTGAATGGGTAACACACACACACACACACACACACACACACACACACACACACACACACACACACACACACACACTGACCTCGACCCCAGTTTCATTGGATTTGTCTGCATCGTGAACACTCCTTTTGGAGTGAATGGGTAACACACACACACACACACACACACACACACACACACACACACACACACACACACACACACACACACACACACTGATCCTCGACCCCTGTTTTCATTGGATTTGTCTGCATTGTCAACACTCTTTTTGGAGTGAATGGTTAAAACACACACACACACACACACACACACACACACACACACACACACACACACACACACACACACACACTGACCCTCGACCCATGGTTTCATTGGATTTGTCTGCATCGTGAACACTCCTTTTGGAGTGAATGGGTAACACACACACACACACACACACACACACACACACACACACACACACACACACACACACACACACACACACACACTGACCCTCGACCACCGGTTTCATTGGATTTGTGTGCATCGTGAACACTCCTTTTGGAGTGAATGGGTAACACTCACACACACACACACACACACACACACACACACACACACACACACACCCGTTTCATTGGATTTGTCTGCATCGTGAACACTCCTTTTGGACTGAATGGGTAACACACACACACACACACACACAGACTGACCCTCGATTACCAGTTTCATTGGATTTGTCTGCATTGTGACCACTCCATTTGGAGTGAATGGGTAACACACACACACACACACACACACACACACACACACACACACACACACACACACACACACACACTGACCCTCGACCCCTGGTTTCATTGGATTTGTCTGCATCATGAACACTCCTTTTGGAGTGAATGGGTAACACACACACACACACACACACACACACACACACACACACACACACACACACACACACACACACACACACACACACACACACACACACACACACACACACACACACTGACCCTCGACCCCTGGTTTCATTGGATTTGTCTGCATCGTGAACACTCCTTTTGGAGTGAATGGGTAACACACACACACACACACACACACACACACTCGACCCCCAGTTTCATTGGATTTGTCTGCATCGTGAACACAGCTTTTGGAGTGAATGGGTAACACACACACACACACACACACACACACACACACACACACACACACACACACACACACACACACACACACACACTGACCCTTGACCCCCGGTTTCATTGGATTTGTCTGCATCATGAACACTCCTTTTGGAGTGAATGGGTAACACACACACACACACACACACACACACACACACACACACACACACACACACACACTGACCCTCCCCAGTTTCATTGGATTTGTCTGCATCATGAACACTCCTTTTGGAGTGAATGGGTAACACACACACACACACACACACACACACACACACACACACACACACACTGACCCTCGACCCCTGGTTTCATTGGATTTGTCTGCATCATGAACACTCCTTTTGGAGTGAATGGGTAACACACACACACACACACACACACACACACACACACACACACACACACACACACACACACACACACACACACACACACACACACACACACACTGACCCTCGACCCTGGTTTCATTGGATTTGTCTGCATCGTGAACACTCCTTTTGGAGTGAATGGGTAACACACACACACACACACACACACACACACACACACACACACACACACACACACACACACACACACACACACACACACTGACCCTCGACCCCGGTTTCATTGGATTTGTCTGCATCGTGAACACTCCTTTTGGAGTGAATGGGTAACACACACACACACACACACACACACACACACACACACACACACACACACACACACACACACACACACACACACACACACACTGACCCTCGACCCCCGGTTTCATTGGATTTGCTGCATCACGAACACTCCTTTTATATTGAATGGGTAACACACACACACATATTCTCACACACACACACACACACACACACACACACACACACACTGACCCTCGACCCCTGTTTCATTGGATTTGTCTGCATCGTGAACACTCCTTTTGGAGTGAATGGGTAACACACACACACACACACACACACACACACACACACACACACACACACACACTGACCCCCGGTTTCATTGGATTTGTCTGCATCGTGAACACTCCTTTTGGAGTGAATGGGTAACACACACACACACACACACACACACACACACACACACACACACACACTGACCCTCGACCCCCGGTTTCATTGGATTTGTCTGCATCATGAACACTCCTTTTGGAGTGAATGGGTAACACACACACACACACACACACACACACACACACACACACACACACACACACACACACACACACTGACCCTCGACCCCTGTTTCATTGGATTTGTCTGCATCGTGAACACTCCTTTTGGAGTGAATGGGTAACACACACACACACACACACACACACACACACTGACCCTCGACCCCCGGTTTCATTGGATTTGTCTGCATCGTGAACACTCCTTTTGGAGTGAATGGGTAACACACACACACACACACACACACACACACACACACACACACACACACTGACCCTCGACCCCGGTTTCATTGGATTTGTCTGCATCGTGAACACTCCTTTTGGAGTGAATGGGTAACACACACACACACACACACACACACACACACACACACACACACACACACACACACACACACACACACACACACACACACTGACCCTCGACCCCTGGTTTCATTGGATTTGTCTGCATCGTGAACACTCCTTTTGGAGTGAATGGGTAACACACACACACACACACACACACACACACACACACACACACACACACACACACACACACTGACCCTCAACCCCGGTTTCATTGGATTTGTCTGCATCGTGAACACTCCTTTTGGAGTGAATGGGTAACACACACACACACACACACACACACACACACACACACACACACACACACTGACCCTCGACCCCTGGTTTCATTGGATTTGTCTGCATCGTGAACACTCCTTTTGGAGTGAATGGGTAACACACACACACACACACACACACACACACACACACACACACACACACACACACACACTGATCCTCGACCCCTGGTTTCATTGGATTTGTCTGCATCATGAACACTCCTTTTGGAGTAAATGGGTAACACACACACACACACACACACACACACACACACACACACACACACACACACACACACACACACACACACACACACACTGACCCTCAACCCCGGTTTCATTGGATTTGTCTGAATCGTGAACACTCCTTTTGGAGTGAATGGATAACACACACGCACACTGACTCTTGACCCCCAGTTTCATTGGATTTGTCTGCATCATGAACACTCCTTTTGGAGTGAATGCGTAACACACACACACACACACACACACACACACACACACACACACACACACACACACACACACACACACACTGACCCTCGTCCCCTGGTTTCATTGGATTTGTCTGCATCGTGAACACTCCTTTTGGAGTGAATGGGTAACACACACACACATATTCTCACACACACACACACACACACACACACACACACACACACACACACACACACACACACACACACACACACACACACTGACCCTTGACCCCGGTTTCATTGGATTTGTCTGCATCGTGAACACTCCTTTTGGAGTGAATGGGTAAGACACACACACACACACACACACACACACACACACACACACACACACACACACACACACACACTGACCCTCGACCCCCGGTTTCATTGGATTTGTCTGCATCATGAACACTCCTTTTGGAGTGAATGGGTAACACACACACACACACACACACACACACACACACACACACACACACACACACACACACACACACACACACACACACTGACCCTCGACCCCCAGTTTCATTGGATTTGTCTGCATTGTGAACACTCCTTTTGGAGTGAATGGGTAAAACACACACACACACACACACACACACACACACACACACACACACACACACACACACACACACACACACACACACACACACACACACACACACACACACACACACACTGACACTCGACCCCCAGTTTCATTGGATTTGTCTGCATCGTGAACACTCCTTTTGGAGTGAATGGGTAAAACACACACACACACACACACACACACACACACACACACACACACACACACACACACACAC
>NC_056733.1:916713113-916958113 GCF_019279795.1 Protopterus annectens
CACACACACACACACACACACACACACACACACACACACACACACACACACACACACACTGACCTTTGACCCCTCGTTTCATTGGATTTGTCTGCATCGTGAACACTCCTTTTGTAGTGAATGGGTAACACACACACACATACACTCACACACACATACACTCACACACATACTGATCCTCGACCCCCGGTTTCATTGGAGTTGTCTGCATCGTGAACACTCCTTTTGGAGTGGTTGGGTAACACACACACACACACACACACACACACACACACACACACACACACACACACACACAGTGATCCTCGACCCCCGGTTTCATTGGATTTGTCTGCCTTGTGAACACTCCTTTTGGAGTGAATGGGTAACATACACACGCACACACACACACACACACACACACACACACACACACACTGACCCTCGACCCCTGGTTTCATTGGATTTGTCTGCATCGTGAACACTCCTTTTGGAGTGAATGGGTAACACACACACACACACACACACACACACACACTGACCCTCAACCCCGGTTTCATTGGATTTGTCTGCATCGTGAACACTCCTTTTGGAGTGAACGGGTAACACACACACACACACTGACCCTCGACCCCCAGTTTCATTGGATTTGTCTGCATCGTGAACACTCCTTTTGGAGTGAATGCATAACACACACACACACACACACACACACACACACACACACACACACACACACACACACACACACACACACACACACACTGACCCTCGACCCCCGGTTTCATTGGATTTGTCTGCATCGTGAACACTCCTTTTGGAGTGAATGGGTAACACACACACACACACACACACACACACACACACACACACACACACACACACACACACACACACCCTGACCCTCGTCTCCTGGTTTCATTGGATTTGTCTGCATCGTGAACACTCCTTTTGGAGTGAAAGGGTATCTGCTGTCTTTTTAACAACAGTGTATTTTCTTTTGCAGTAACATTTTACTTGGACTGCACACGTTTCTGAATCATTAGGCCAAGCAAATTGGGAGCTGCAGACTTCCTAGGAGGAACATATGGGTAATTACTATTAGCCAGTCCTCAGGGCTTCAGCATTAGCATGTGGCTTTGCCTGCAAGACCACTCTCACTGTTGAGGTCCTAGTGATGGGGAAACCTCAGAGAGGAAGTCTGTACATTGGAAAAGCTTAGCATGATGTGGAATCCTTTAGAGATCAGGCTTCCACATCACGTTTAGCCTTTCTGAAACTCAGGGAGAATTTGTATTTATCATCAGGACAAGCATGGAATATTTAACATAGTTTTTAATTCCCAGATGGAGTAGGACCCGCTTACATTTTGACATTGTCAAAGTCCTGCCCTCAGCTGTATGAAATACTGCAATTGAATGTTTTAGAGAAGGGTAAATTTGGAGTGGATTTGTACTGGGAGAACCACTTTGAGTTGATAGTGGATCCTGTCCCCTCTGTTTGGTGATCAGAAGTAGTAGCTCCCATGGAGTAAAGTGATATACAGCCAATGGGCGAGCATTGTAGAGGGTGCTTGAATGGCTTAGACTCCACCATTTTCTGCATGCCAGAACCAGGCCTAATTCCTTTACATGTCCCAAGGGTGGGGTCATTTGAAAATATATCTGCTGCTTGGCATTTGGAGAAATTACTTGCAGGATTAATCTGTAGCAGTATCATGGGATGGCCATGTGGAGCTGGACTAGATGAGTACTGTCCTTGTACCATGAGACCAGTAATATACTTTCAGGTCTGTAATCTCAGGTTGCTTTGTCTCATCAGTCTTGTTTGCAGAGTTATATTTTTTCCATGTTAACATTCTCTTCTGTTTTTCCTTCTCTAGGGTCCCTCATGCTTTGACCAGAAAAGGTTGCAGTTATGGTAAGCACTGGAATCGATGACAACTTATTTTTTCTTTAAACTGCGCACTGAATGGCTGCCATTCCTGCGTGATCCTGCACTCTACTCCTGCTGATGGAAGAAGAGCCCACTCCCACCTCCCCTTTACTAACAACTCACATTAGACTTCTCTTGCCCAGTTCCCAGTTATCTTTGTTCATGTTATCAGTTTTATTTATTTTATTTAACTGCTAATTTTAAGCTTATTGTCATTTTGTTGTTATTTTGATTGTAGAAATGGATTTAAAAACTTCTTTGTGATTGTTATAAGTGTTTATTTGTTACAGACTTTTTTGATTCCTTTTGTCGGAAGTTGCTTTTAAGATGTATAAATTCTTGTGTCTTTGTTTGGATCTGTAAACAGACTCCAGGCTTGGGGGGCTGGCAAATGAACTTTTGACTTTTGGAAGCATTCCTTTAATTTTTTTTTTTTTTTTTGTGTAAATGTCAGTTTTAAAACTCTAAACAGGGATTCCATGACAGAGGACCTGGCTGTGAAATTAAATTGTATATTTTGCTACAAGGAAAATGATAATCATGAAAGTATTTTCCTTAACATTGGTTTAATTTTTTTTCTGCAAAATATGTAAATATTCTGAACTAAAGTTAGTTTTGCTGGCTGCAGAAGATATCTTTAAGTCTACTAGAATTCAGTCGGTAACAGCAGGTAGGAGACCTGCATAGTAGCAATAGATTTAACCTGACATTTGCCTGTTGGAGACACAGATGGACTGTTAAAAAAAATGGAGAACATCGATATCTGTGCAGTAACTGAGACCTGGTTCAAGGCTCCAGAGAGCACCCCTTCAATACCAGGCTACCACACTTTTCGGCCACCAAACCAGGATCGAAACACTAATGTTGGAGGAGTGTCCATATTCACCAAGGATATTCACACCACCAGGTTATTTGCCCAACACAATACATCTGAAATTCTCCAGGTGCAACTAACACTAAGTAAGACTGCAATCCAAATTGTAGCTTGCTACAGATCCCCCACCATGCCCCAAGATTCTCACTACACCTTTCTAAACATACTGGAAAATATTAATATACAACCAAACACCCTAATACTGGGTGATTTCAACTACCCAGCCATTAACTGGGAAAACTACTCATATACCATCACCTTTGCCCAATGGTTCTTGGAAGTCATAAATTCCAATGCCCTGGATCAACTAATCCATAGTCCCACCAGGGGCTCCAATAGCCTAGACCTAGTCATTACCAACATGGGAAATCGATACTCCACACCTATGGTCATCCCCTCATTGGTCAAGTCAGACCATAAGATAATCACCCTTAACATCCACATCCCACCTCCAAGTAAGGAAACCTCCATAAAAAAAAAACTTCTCCAAAGCCAACTTCATGCTACTCAAGTCAGAAGTTACAAACTTCATGACACCCATGCAGACGGGAACTGAAAGTTCGACTGCTGAGTCCTACACTAAGGCACTGTATGAGCACATCCACTCATGCATGAATCATGCCATCCCAAATAGAACCAAGATGCTCTCCTCCAAAAAAAGGAAGCCAATCTGGTGGTCCCCTGCCATAAACAAACTTTAAAACAAAAGGAAGAAACTGTTGCAGAAAAGAGATAAATCCCAGGATGCAAAAAACTCCCTTACCAGCCTCAGTAAGAAGCTGAGATCCCTCATAAAATCCTCCAAAGCTAGTTATGAAAATAAAATTGCCAAAGATTCCAAAGACAACCACAAGGCATTCTATAACTATGTCAAGAATCTAAATGGCAATGCTCAGATTTGCTCTGAGCTACAACAGAATGGCATTAAATATACCGATCCCAAGGATATTGCCAATATCCTGGCAGATTGATTCAGTGCCAACTTCACCCCCCCTCGCCCCCTAAATGGCCCATCTCAATACCGGAAGATTGCCAAATTCCAGTGATAATGGCCACACAGGTAAAAAACGCACTCTCCAAAGCTGAGAATACAGCATCCATGGGACCAGATGACATCCCGGGCTGTGTACTACATGAACTACAAAATGAACTGGCACCTCACCTAAGTGTCATGTTTAATCATATGCTTACCTCAGGCTTCGTGCCCACTGAGTGGTGCACAGCTACAGTTATCCCACTCCACAAGGGGGGATCCACCTTGGATCCTGGGAACTACCGCCCCATCAGTCTGATGAGCCTGATCTGCAAGGCCATGGAACGTATTATCACGGAACTTATAAACAAAGACATTGGCAACCTTAAAACACTGGACCCCACCCAGTTTGGGTTCGTGAAGGGCCAATCCTGTCTTCTGAACCTGATTGACTCTTTCAAATCAGTCTTCAGAACCGTGGATGAGTGTAAGGCAGTCCACACAACCTATCTGGACCTCGCCAAGGCCTTTGACACCATCCCCCACTCTGGAATCATAGATAAACTTACTAAGCTGGGCATTAATCCCTACATCCCTCGATGGGTTACCAACTGGCTTACTGACAGAACCCACACTGAAAAGTAGCTGACTCCAAATCCAGCTCCAGACAAGTGACAAGTGGTGTACCTCAGGGTTCAGTCCTGGGACCTCTCTTGTTTGGCATCTACTTCTCTGAAGTACAGGCCAACACTAAGGGACTCTGGCTAATAAAGTTCACAGATGACTGCAAACTGGGAGCCATTACTGAATCCCCAAATTATGTGGATACTCTACAAAAAGGCCTTACAGAAACAGATGCTTGGTGCCAGAGCCATAGGCTCAAGCTCAATGCCAAGAAATGTATAGTTATCCCCTTTGGGAAAAAACATGTACCCATGAATTACCACATAGGTGGCAGTACACTAAACACCGAAAGTGTGATAAGAGACTTAGGGACATAGGTGGACAGTGGTCTCACCTTCAATAACCACATCGCCACAACAGTCAGGAAATCCTTCTGTGTGGTACACCTCATCACTAAGGGCTTTTCATCCAAAAAAAGGAGGTCATTGTCCCACTGTACTCATCCCTCATTTGACCCATTATAGAATACAATGCCCATTTGGTATGTACCTCTCAAGACATCTGCAACAACTGGAAAGGCTGCAGAAATACCTCACTAAAAGAATCACAGGCCTAAAGCAAATGCCCTATGCTGGCCGCCTTAAAAAACTCCAGCTATACTCTGTCGCATATCGTCTACTCTGAGGTGATCTCTGCTTAACATACAAGGCCATGTCAAACCCAGAGCTGTTGGACATGCTACACTTAAAGAAATCCCAATCCCTCAGAGCCATACGCTCCAGGGATCTAAACCTTGTCATCACAATAAACAAAACATGCTGGAGGGATAGGTTCCTGACCCAGAGACTCCCCAGACTCTGGAATAGACTGCCCATACATGTCAAGTAGAGCGCATCTTTGGCCCTCTTCAAAAGGAACCTTGATGATTGGATGGGAGAAAGGAAATTCACCCTGGGGATCACATCAGTCGCCCTGCTAGACAGGGGTCCAGGGAAGTAAATATTGTGGGAAGAAATAGCCAGGGAATTGTTATGGCTAGGCTTGTATAGGCCCTAGGGCCGATAGCCTAGTACTAACCTATGAACCTAAAAAAAAAAAACAAAAAAAAAACAATTAAAAAAAAACAGGGTGAACCTCCTGACTTGATATGAAGGACAGAACTTCTATTGTGGCAGTCAACGAACGCAAGTTTGTGAAAGGTCAGTGTGAGCTGCTAAAGAACCAGATGTAAAGAATGTTTGCAGACACCCTATCCCTCCTGGAGAACCTCAGAGTGCCCAGCTGCTGCCTCCTGGTGACACTTCTTGCCTCTGTTTATTTGTTAAAAAGAAAAAAGAATTTGCTCTCCAAATATTTTATCAGTTGACTGTACAATGTGTTTCACTAGTGTATTGGCTCTGACTTTACCTTAAAATTGAGGGGGTGGGTTCTCTGTGAGAATACGGTAATGGTCATATGCTTGGCGTATTTAGGATCACCATGGCTTGCTTTTCTTCTAGTTGCATAGGGGGTGGGTGGAATCTTATTTCAGGCCTTACAAAAGGCCACTGTAACATTCCTACAGCAGAAAAGCACATAAATACTATAGGAAGACCCAGAAAATCTGGAAGGCTTGCTAACTGAGTTTTGCACTGCTTTATACCATCCTTTTATAAAGCACAGTTACCTTATACTGGACTAGATAACTGGAACTCTTCCTGTTTAAACATCCTTTTATAAAGCACAGTTACCTTATACTCAACTAGATAACTGGAACTCTTCCTGTTTATAAGGTGCGGGGTTAGAAGTAAGGAAATGCCTATACCTGTGGTACTGTGATGTGACAGTCTTGAGTAAATGCAGCATGTGTATACCTTTGGTTAGGGTTTTGCCCATTTCTTGTGGAAACGGACAGTTAAGATCCTGTATTTTCTGCCGTTTATAAGAAGGTAAACTAAAAACCAGTAAAAAAACAAGTAAACCATAGGAAACCACTCGCTAATTTAACAAACTATGTTAACGTCCATTAGTAAGTGCTTTCATCTCACAAAACTATGTTAACGTCCAGTAGTAAGTGCTTTCATCTCACAAATCTGAGACTTCAGACTGTCCTGTTTAGAAGGTAGCAAGTACCAAAGTTTCACTTTTAGGTTTGTTAGCAGAATTGGGCGTTTCTGGCTTATGTGCAGATTTCAGTATCTATGGGAGGACTACATAAAAATAGAGCCAATTATATACCATTTTATCCTGGTGAAGTTAACTTCACTTTCTGTGTCTTTTGTATCACATCGTCAGACGAGATGCTTCTTCAGCAGCCATGTCTTACTTAGAGAAGCAGATGTTAAATTCACCAAAGTCTTGCATTTCAGCTGAGATTTGGGTAGTCTTTCAGACATGTGGTCTTTGTTCCTCATGTGTCTCTTTCAGAGAGACCATGAATGCTTTAGGTTGAGGGGTCTTAAAGAGTTGTCCAACTCTCAGTAGAGGCACTTGAAGCTTCTTGACATAGAAGAACCCAGAAATATACTGCCATTTATTCAGATCTTAGTGTGAACCTGACCAGAGCAAGACTGTCAGTCCCTTGACCTAAAGAAGCCAGACCATTTTTATGTGGTTATAGATGAATACCTGACCAACACGCCTGTGGTGGTTTCTGCCATGATATCAGTGGATGCTTCTCAGTAGATCTGCAATAGCTTTTAAGTTCAACACCAGGCTGGCAAACCTGAAAATTAAGGGTATGAGCTACTTTCTTTAGTCCAGGGTTTGATTTTTTTTTACTAGTTTTGTCTGCAGTATGACTAAGTCTGTTAAGCAGACAGTGTTCAGAGACCGTTGGGAAATTGGGCTAGGCTTCCTAGTGATCTCCAGACTGTTGGGAATGTTCCCAGTGAGAAGGAAAGAAGGGTATAAGGTTTTGTAAATAAGATGTATATTTCTTTGCCATTGCAATCAGGACAGTTTATTGCCAGACCCACATTATTTGTTATTAAAGTGTCATCCTTAAGTGGACATATGATTAAAGACACGCAGGATAAAATCTTGAGAAACAGGCTGACTAGACTGAAGTAAATTGTCTTAAAGGTCAGGAAACATGCAGTAAAATTTGTATATGATGCTATGAATGCTTTTATACTTTTAAATACTCTTGCTTGCCTCATAATTCAGGCCCTCTCTGACAATGTAAAGGGCAAGTTGTTCAGTATGGCCATCTTTCGCATGATATAAGTATTCAAAAGGGGCAAGAACAGTGGAATTGATGAAAGAGCTTTTTCATTCACCTGTTCCAAGGTACAGCATAAGTTATGCCAGACAATGGCCCTTGTTTCATAAGCAGTCCATGATACCAAAAAAGGCCATTTGAAAAAGAGGCATCATTCATGGAAGGGGAGTGGAACTGACCATGGCAGGCAGTAAAGATAAGGACAGGGAGATAGAGCTCCTCATTGTAATGAAGGAAGTGGGCAGTAGTGACTAAAAGATCTCCAGTCCACTGCCCGTTCTTTCCCCCTCATCTCCTTCGACAAGACTTTTACTGCACATTACAGAAGTAAATTTAAGAACTTCCTGTCCCTTCCTTGACAAGCTGTGCAGCTTGATTTATGTAGTCCTTCCTGTTTTAGCAAAGCTAGTCTGTGAGGCTGCAGAATAAGATTCCCCACTCTGAAGAGGCTAGAGGTTTGTACTCATGACTGCTACTGGTACCAAACAAGGCCTGGGCCTTGGAAGAGACATTCTGCATCTCTCCAGGCTAAATACATTCCTCCTGGTCAAGAAATTCAAAGTGGTCATGCTGCAGGCCCTACTCGCCGTAATGCACAATGATGTTGTCCTGGGTGACCCTGGATGTGAAAGATCCAAGTACACAGTGAATCATGGGCAGTTCCTTAGATTAGTCATTCAAGCCAGTAAGTACCAGTTTCTTTCTGCAATTTGGCCTCTCCGTGCTGCCCAGAGTTTTGGTGTTGATGACTGCCCACCTCATGACAATGGTGTTTTACTGTGGGAACCAGGCCTCTTCAGATGAGTTTCTCAGTACGGCAGCATCCACCCCCCCTGTGGGAGTAGAACCCACAGTCTTCTGCATCAAAAACAAGTACACTATCTGTTGTTCAAGGAGTCTCTTCCTTTCCTTTGGTCTAGCCAGTCAGATGGTGTCACTCATTTGGCAAACACTGAGCCTCACACCATCTTCCATTAAGGCTTTATTGTGTGCCCTTCATAGCAGGGTACAGTGTCTTTGCTGCAGGACAAGACTCTCCTACATCTTTTACTCTTGATTGTACAGAAGAGCTGGTTGACAACCAGAATCTTTTTAAAAGCATTGGATTACATGCCAGCTTCAGTCCTAATGGTTCTACTGATAAGACTGTCATGAGAAAAATCCAACATTAACTCAGAAACTTTTGGAGGTAACACTTACAGCTTTTGTATCACCTTAACAGGTGGAAAGAGCAGTTCAAAGCCAAGCCATGGGTTCCTTTTGTAGTTCTGGAGCCCACTCAGTCCCTGACTATAACTGTCTCAGATTATGCATTGAGGGGGACACACACACCAACAGGATCAGGTTTAGGCATACACATGTGAAAGTATTTTGGGCACTACAGATTTTATTAACATTGCATCACCCAGCCATCTAGAAAACTTATAGTATAGTGATGATGTGATATATCAGTAGGCAAAGGGGTATTTTGGAGCTTGTCTGGAAATGAGGCCTACATGTCTGGGTAGTTTGCATAGCCAGCAGACAGAATGCAGTGAGGGACTCCTTGAGCAGGTCCTCAAGCAGCATGAACACAAAAGTCTTTCAGATTAAAGTGCAGAACTCCAGATATGGCTGTCTATGCTTCCCAGATCAGCCACAGACATGCAGTAACAAATTCTGCTTCAGGTTCCCAAGGGAGCCGTCATAATGAATACATTATGTACTCCCTAGGACCATGACTTTCTGTATGATTTCACTCTCATCCTCTTTCCACCAGAGCTACTAAAAGCAGCAAGAAAAAGAGAAGGCCCATCCTACTGCCACCCCTCTGGCTAAGGCAACCATGGTTCTTGAAATTACTGCAGAGGGTCCTCTGTATCTTCCACCCCAGTTGACCCTGGTGACTCAAAAATGGAGGGCCATGTTGCATCTAAACCCAAATAGCCTCAAATGTACCATATGGATGATGTCAACCTTGCCTCCTCAAGGATCAGTTTTCCACACAGGCAAAGTGCATAGTCCAAGAAGCTACCGTAACACCTGGAAGCCTTACTTGATTAAAGAGGAAAAGATTGCCTGGTGCACCAGTAGGCAGGTGGAAGTAATGTCAGCCTTTTACCCCTTCTTTAAGAAGTACTTGTAAAAATTGTTTAATGGAGGTCCACTTAACTATCTGTGCCTGCCCCCTTGCAAGACCCTCTGTCTCCTTCATCTCAACAGCCAAGCTTTTCTTGAAAGGAGTCCTACAGTTTAGATCTTCGACCTCTCAGAAGATTCATCCCCCTCCTCCTCAGGATTTGAAGTGTATTATTGAAAAGTTTACTGGTATCCTTGTACGCCTGTTGGCTGAGCTGCTTTGTGCTTCCTGTCTTGGAATATTCTCACTTTAGTAGCTATCACCTGTACAGGAGACTCTCTGAGCCGTAAGCCTAGACGTGTAAGGAACCCTAATGCAGTCTTCTACAGGAATAGGGTAGCCCTTAAGCCAATACTTCCTTTATGTCTAAAGTGTGCTCTCAGCTGGCATTTAAAACAAGGGCCATAGGTAAGAACTTAGCAGTCAGTTTATAAGCCATTACAGACCCAGCCACTAAACCATATTCAGCCTCTATGAGTGCACAAGACAGATTTGGTGAACAGTCTCAGTTTCTACCCCATTTATCAAGGTTTACCTTGAATGTGCCATAGGTGCTGCTGTGCTGGATCTAAAGGATGCCTTCTTTATACAGCCTACTATCACAAGCACAAATCAAGGAAGCATTTACTTCAATTGCCTTACTGTTTTACATCCTCCTGAGCTGTGGGGTAGTTAGACAAGAAAGTCTGTTTGCTCTACTTCCTATCAGAGCTGTTACTTGCTGGATCAAAAGGACGCCTTCTTTATACAGCCTACTGTCACAAGCACAAATCAAGGAAGCATTTACTTCACTTGCCCTACTGTGTATGTCTAAATTGTTTAAATCTCTGGTAGACTATAAATATTACTCTATTTTACATTAACAGTTGTTTACTGTGGTGCTCACTTTATCATAGTCCTTTGGTTTGGTCCCTGCCCCCTCCCTGTACTATCATTTTATCGGTCTCTGTATTCTGTGTATTCATTGTGATTTTTAAACTGCTTTTTGGGTTTTTTACTCTGTCCTGTGGGTTTTTTAATAGCTTCTAAGTGAATTTGGCTTTTGTTTTTGGTAATTGCCTGATTGCCTCGTGGGGTTCCACCTTCTAATAACTATCAGCCTTGATTAGCATATTATCCTTCCCCTCCCATCACATGTCATTCAAAGAGTTTATTTAGCCCTAGAGTGATTCTGGCGCCATTTTTAAAACCCATTCCTATTACTTTTACTGTCATTGGCATCTCTTAGATAATGTGTGCACCACATTTGCTTTTACTGTCTGTAGCTTAGGGTTTTACTGGTGATAGGTATTACTTCTGTTTCATTTTGTACAATTTAGTTAAATAACATGTACTTTATTGGTCTTTACTATCTATATACTTTAACTACAGATTTTAGCATTCATTAATCTACTATCAGTGTTCTGCCCTCACCTTCATTCTCTGATACTTTTTTGGTACTCACCTCTGCTGAGGGTCTGAACCTGCTCTGTTCACCCTTCGGGCTCACTCTGCTTCCCTACCCTACCCCAAAATTCCACCCACCCCCACAACACCTGACCTTATACTTCCTCTTAGTCACCTGACATACTTTCCTCTCCAATCATTTGTCTTAGCCAATTGGCATTACCTCCTACACTAACACCACAACCATACTATAACTTACACATCATAACCCAACTCCACCACTCATCAACAAACACTACTTAACCTATCCAAAATAAAGTACAATGCATTTCTTACTACCCTTGCTCCTACTAGCCCTCACCTCCCTTTCCTACATTACAGCTATACAAACTAGCTTACTCCTAGACAGCACCTCATTTCGTACAACACTTACTGAAAAACACACCGACTCCCTCATAAACTTTACAGTCTGTCCAACACTATTTAACACTAGTATTATGCTACACACTTCTAACATCCACCTATGTACAACTATCAATAAAAAAGCAGTATATATATCACTCCCAAACCTTATCTATGTTATCAAACACATATTCAAACTCAGAAAAAGACTTCTTATTGCTGGTGACATACACCCAAACCCAGGGCCCAGTTTTGCAGACCTGCCCAATAGACCTTATTCTGATCTACTAATAATTAACATCAATATAAGGAGTATTTCCAATAAACTCCAAGATCTACATGCTATTATTACTCATTACTCCCCTGACATTCTAACCATTACTGAGTCATGGCTGAAACCACATAACCCTAGTGAAGAAATTCTACCAGCAGGTTACAACATCTTAAGGCTAGATAGAGAAAATAGGAAAGGTGGTGGAGTTGCAATGCTATTCAGAAATGAAATAAACCTCCAGCCATTTCATAGCCCTTTGCCAACATTTCAAAACGCCGAAATCATAGGCTCTATCCTGCCAATAAACAATGATAAGAAAATTAATATTTTTTGCTGCTACATTCCTCTTGGAAATAACTCTCCAACTATTGAAGAAATCCTTCAATGGCTGAATCAAAACTCCCCTCAAGAAACAATTTTATTAGGAGACCTCAATACTGACTGACTAGCCTGAAACTCCAACAACCCCACTAACAATATTAGCCTCTATGGTTTCACACAACTAATTCAAGAACCCACCAGAATAGACAAAAAGACCCATAAACAATCCATTATTGATTGGACACTAGTAAATAATCCCAAAAATCACTATCAAACTGGATACTTACCTGATGTTCTCAGTGACCATCTCCTCACTTTCCTTCTAAGGAAACGTACCAAAACTCCTAATCCCATTATCTATAGGCACATCAGGGATTATCGTAACTTAACCCCAGGTAACCTAAACAACATTCTACAGCAATGTAACTGGCAGCCTCTGACAATTTTACACCTGGATCAGGCAGTGGACTACTTTAATAATATATTTATCTCAGTTCTAAATTCCATTGCACCAATAAGAAAGAAAAAAACTTAAGCAGAGACACAAGTGCCCTAGTAAAAACCAGATACAAGGCCTGGAAGAAATGGAAACAAGAAGACTCCAATCATACCAAGCAAAGGTATAAACAAATTAGGAATCTAGCCAAAAAACAAACCAAACTAGACAAACAAAATTGCTTCCTAGGTCTCCAAGACAAATACTTAAAGACTCCCTAAAAAATGTTGGCATAGTATCAACTCCCTACTAAAATCTGGAACAACTGCTACCCCCACCCCCACCTCCCACTATACTAACAGCAAAGATATAGCTTCCCAACTTAACTGTCATTTCATAACCTCAATCCAAACTCTCTCCAACCAACTAACAAACACTAATACTTCACCAACCTCATCTACTGGGAACTCTCCTAGCAACTCTTCCAACCTACCATCCTTCTCTCTCTCACCTGTCCCCACATCTAAAATTAGAAACCTCCTCCAGAAACTAAAATTTACCAGACTAGCAGCAGATGGTATTCCTGCTAACTTCCTAAAAAGAGCAGCTGACTCACTATCATATCTAGTATCAATCCTAATAAACAGGTCCATTCAGGAAGCTTATGTGCCACAACTATGGAAAATATCCTACATTATACCTCTTCACAAAGGTGGTAAATCTTATGACTTTTCCAACTATCGGCCTATAGCCATTCTTTCCCCCTTATCTAAGATCCTAGAGAAATGCATACATTCACAAGTTATGCAATTCCTGAATACTAACAATCTTCTCTCCTCTACCCAACATGGTTTCTGCCCTCATCATAGTACAACTTCTGCTCTTCTCTCCTTCACCAATCTGGTTAATCATCATAGAAACAACAACAACTATGCATCTGCTACCTTTTTAGACCTCTCTAAAGCATTTGACATGGTCTCATACCCTAAACTATTGAATGCTCTTCATTCTCTGTCCTTTACTTCCCCTTCTATCTCATGGTTCAATAGCTACTTATCAAATAAACAACAATCTGTACAGTGGCAAAATGATCTATCCCCTCCTCTTCCTAACTCTATAGGAGTACCACAAGACTCAATATTAGGCCCACTACTTTTCTCTATCTTTACAAACAATCTTTACACCTCCTCTAAGCAAGCCTCACTTATTATAACGCAGATGACTCCACTCTCATCTGTGCAGCCCCATCTGTGAACACCCTACAACAACTTGCCCAAGAAACATTCTCTTCTATTGAAACTTGGATCACTGACTTCCAACTTATTCTTAACCCCAATAAAACCAAACTTCTCTTGTTCACCCCTAATAAAACAAAATCGACCCAGTCTACTTTCACTATCTCATCTAGGAATGGCACTATCATCTCTCCTTACACCCATACAAAACTCCTAGGAGTTGAAATTGACAACAACCTATCATTCTATCTACACATAGCACAAATCATTCAGAAAGCTTACAAAAAAATGGGAACCCTGTATAGGCACAAAAACTATCTCACAGAGAAATCTAGAAGCACCCGAGCTCAAACTCACCTCTTATCAGCACTTACTTATGCTGCACCAATCCTAACCCACACTAGAAAAGCAGATCTGGACAAGTTAGAGTCATGCTATAACAAGATTACCAAATTTGCTAACAGTTCCCCCTTTAGAACTCATTACTGCCAAGTACTAAAAGAACTTCAATGGCTTGAATTTCCTAACTTACTAACATACAAACAACTCACCTGCACCTTTATCATCAGAAACTACCCAGATAAAACCCCTGCCTTTAAACAGCTATTAACCTCCCACTCTACCAGTTGCCCTCTCCGCTCATCTAATAAACCTCTCCTCAGTGTTACTACTGCTAATAACACTGCAGGTAAAGCCCTATATTCCCACATCATAGCCAAGAAATGGAATCATCCCCCCACTAATATTACCTCTACTACAACAAACACAAAATTCAACATATTACTCAAATCTCATCTTAGGACAACATGGATCTGCCCATGTATCACTTGATGATCTTTATACCTTCTCTTCTCCTTAAAACAACTTGAGTCTAGAATTCACATGATCCTACTTGCATAGGAATGCATATTCTTAGAATAACTCTCTCTTGTCTTTGTACTTCCTTAAGTGTATGCTTACTAGAAATGTAAACTGTCTATACTACCTTTGTAAATATTTAATCTAACTGTATTTCAGTCCTGCATTGCCTGTTAATCATTTATTTTTGTATTAACTTCTTACTTTATATTAATTGTGGAGCTTTTCTCCCCGGGCATCCACTGAAAATGACCTTGCCTGCACCTATGATCCCAGTGCTTTTTGCGGCCCCTAAAATACACAAAAATTTGGTTAATCCACCTTTTAGACTTATTGTTGATGGTAGGGGCTCCATTTCTTATGCATGTGCCAAATACATCGACTCTAAATTGAAAACAGTTTTGAAATTAGAAGATCAAATATGCCATGATTCTTGGCATTTCCTTGAGTCTATCAACAATTTAGAATTTAGTGAGAATTTAGTTTTTCTTACAGTAGATGTCAAGGATTTATACACTGTAATACCCCAACAACTTGGCATTGAATGGGTTAGGGAGTTCCTTCACCTTAAAGGTTTAGATAACCAGGAGATTTATGTCATAGAAACACTTTTAGAAATAGTATTATCCAACAACTTCCTTTATTTTAATAATAAACTTTTTCTACAGAAAAGTGGGGTGGCAATGGGAGCTTCATGTGGTAGTAATTTCACAAACAGTGTGATGGCGTACTGGGAAAGATCCTTTCTATTTAACCACCAGCCATTCAAGGAACATGTTGTCTGGTACACTAGGTACCAGGATGACATGTTCTTTTTGTGGATTGGGGAGGTTGCTTTGATCCAGTCTTTTATTATGGAAATTAAATCCTTTACACATTTTTTGGATTTTACTTTTCAAGTGGGGACCGAGCAAATTGATTTTTTGGATATACACCTCAGGAAGGATCATTCCAATCACCGGTTTAGAACCACCATTTACTGCAAGCCCACATACTCTAATTCATTCCTACATTTTACTAGCTGCCACCCACTGCACCAAAAAAGGCAGTAGTAAAAGGACAAGCAGTGAGGGCAGCCAGAATGGTTTCAGACTATAGTGATTTTATTTTAGAATGTGAACTACTAAAAACCATGTTCTGTAAGAGAAGCTACCCAAGTGCCTTTATTGAATTAATTTTTGAGGAAGTTATTGGGAAAAGAGTCTCGGGCCATTTTAGACCCTTGTTACGTAAAGGCTATGACATGAGTTCCACGGTAGAACAGAGTGAATTGCCCCTTAGCACTAGATGCATTTAGGCTCCTAGCCAACCCATTAGATTTTAACCACCTTCTCAACAGATGCTTGTGTCATTAGGGAGATTATTAACAAAAATTGGATTTTCATTTCGGATGATACCCAACTTAGAAAATCCTTAAGTTCAACTCCACAATTGACTTTTAGAAAGGGTTTGAACCTGAAATGTTTAGTTGAAAGGTCCTCCAGAACCTCTAGAAGCAAGTTGGGCATGAATAAGTGTGGCAGATGCCATCAATGTAGGCACATAAAAATAACAAATAAAGTAAAAATCAGAGACAGAGAATACCACATTTATGGTAGATATAACTGTGATTCTCGGGGGTAGTCTATGTAGCTACCTGCGACCAATGTGAGGCATTTTACATATGAAAAACTGTGAGGAAGATAAAATCAAGGATTTATGAGCATCAGTATAGCGTTACTAATAAAATAAACACTAATGCTTTAGCTAGACACAGCTCAGTTTTTCCTGACCACCATTTTACATTTGTGGTATTGCAACAAATGAAGTTTAAACAGAGAGGTGGACCTTGAGAACTCAAATTGGAAGAAGCAGAACTAGAATGGCAAGTTAGAACAGCAGCGCACATTTTCCCTGGATTGAATGAGGCCCTATCTATTAAATATTTATTAACACTGAAGGCCCTCACTAGGTAGTAATGTTCTGTAATATGACATCTTTTGTCTCGACGAGTTTGTATTGTGCATTCATAAAACATGCTTGATTTTCGGACTTTGGTGGTTTTTGGGTATAATAATAATCAAACTTCTTTCAGGATTTTATCTATTTAATAGAATGCACAAACGTGGTAGAATTTAGAAATAGAGCGGAGTATATGATTTTATACTATTTACATGTGATAAAATAGATTTTATATGTGTTTTACTTTTACGAATAAGACACATAACCTGTGTGTTTATGTACATTTAGCGTATTTGTTTGGTTCTTTTTGTGAATTTAATGCATGATCAAATTTTAATTTTAATATTGTGATGCATAATTTACCAGAGTTTAGAGTTTAATATGCATGCATTTTTGTATGGCTTTTGTACAGTGAGAGTGCTAATATTCTTTAGGTGGTATAGAACTTGTTGACTTAGACATACATGGTCACTTTTGATTTTAAATAACGTCTGTAAAAGTTTTTTCTTTTCTTCCCATAATGGGAATGTTTTTTATAGCAGATTGCACTTTAAACTTTAAAAATAGGCAATGTTGCTTTCATTTTAAATGTATATGATGACATCATTTTGTGGCTATCAGTTCACTGGCTTTGAATTTTTTGAAAAAGTTTTAAATTGGGAGACTGGGAGCAAGTTGGTTTATTTAGTCTGAAGAAGCTGATACAGTGGTGTCAGTGAAAGCGCTTACAAGAATAAAGTGTTGAAGAATTCGTTGCCTGCTCATTTTTTCGTTTACTTTGTTTGGCATTTAAAGGTTTGATCCACTGAAAATGGACCTGGCCCAGCTGGATTTTCCCAGTAAACAAATCAAAAATAAAAATAAATAAAATAGTAAAAGTTTGTCCTAGAGGTGGGCGATGCAGTGTGATATGAATACATCACACCTTGTCTTATCCTGTTGGTAAAGGTTTAATTCCTTTAAGCAGGTATTTGAGTTAAAAACAGGTAACTGGATGGTTTGTGTCTAGCCTTTCAAGGCATTAAAGAATTTAACGCTCCTTGACCTATTCCTTCACAGATGAAATAATTTCTCAAATAACTAGAACAAAGTGAAGAAAAACTTGTGCACCTAATAGATGTACTCATGCAACTGAGGTATTACACAAACTGGACCAAAGAATTTTGGCAGTCTGGAAAACAAGGCCTACCTATGTCTAAGCATACTATAAGTGACGGGCTAACTATTATCACCCTTTGCTGGTAGAATTCTGGAGGTTCAGACAAAGGCAGACACCAGCAGGCAGGTGACTACTACAGCAGCCTTCTGTAGGAATATGTCACTTAGTGCATCTGTCAGGCATAGATTTGGATATCATTCAGACTACAGCAGTCTTCTGTAGGAATATGCCACTCAGAGCATCTGTCAGGCATACATTTGGATATCATTCAGACTACAGCAGTCTTCTGTAGGAATATGTCACTCAGAGCATCTGTCAGGCATAGATTTGGATGTCATTCAGACTACAGCAGTCTTCTGTAGGAATATGTCACTCAGAGCATCTGTCAGGCATAGATTTGGATATCATTCAGACTACAGCAGCCTTCTGTAGGAATATGTCACCCCGAGCATCTGTGAGGCACTGATTTGGATATCATTCAGACTACAGCAGCCTTCTGTAGGAATATGTCATTCAGAACATCTGTCAGGCATTGATTTCGATAACATTCAGGCCACAGCAGTCTGCTGTAGGAATATGTCACTCAGAGCATCTGTCAGGCATTGATTTGGATATCATTCAGACCACAGCAGTCAAAGGGCCCATCTCTATACTGGAAGAATGCAAAGTACCTGTAATCACGGCTGCACAGGTAAAAAGCACACTCTCCAAATCCAAGAACACAGCATCCATGGGACCTGACAAAATCCCAGGCTGCGTTCTACATGAACTACAGAACGAACTGGCACCCCACCTAAGTACCATGTTCAATCATAGCCTCACCTCAGGCTTTGTGCCCACTGAATGGCGCACAGCAACAGTTAACCCACTCCACAAAGGGGGTTTCCATGGACCCCGGGAACTACCGCCCCATTAGCCTGACAAGCCTGGTCTGCAAGGCTATGGAGCGTATCAACATGGAACTTATAAACAATGACACTGGTAATCTCCAAACTCTGGACCCTACCCAGTTCGGGTTTGTAAAAGGCAGATCATGTCTCCTAAACCTGCTAGACTTCTTTGAAGTGGTCACCAAAGCTGTAGATGAGGGTAAGGTGGTACACACAGCCTATCTAGATCTCGCCAAGGCTTTCGACACCATCCCCCACTCTGGAATTATAGGCAAACTCACTAAACTAGGTATAAATCCCTATGTCACAAGATGGGTTGCCAACTGGCTCACTGACCGAACACACACTGTGAAAGTAGCAGACTCTAAATCCAACTTCAGACCAGTGATAAGTGGAGTACCACAGGGTTCAGTCCTAGGTCCTCTCCTGTTTGGTATCTACTTCTCTGAAGTACAGGCTAACACAGAAGGTCTTTGGCTAACAAAGTTCACAGATGACTGCAAACTAGGAGCCATAATCAAATCTCCTAACGATGTGGACATCCTACAAAAGGGCCTCACTGAGACAGATGCCTGGTGTCAAATCCATGGCCTTAAGCTCAATGCCAAAAAGTGCATTGTCATCCCTTTTGGTAAAAACTCTGTACCCATGAACTACCACATAGGCGGTAGTCTACTAAACATGGAAAGTGTGATAAGAGACCTTGGGACACAAGTGTACAGTAGTCTCTCCTTTGATAATCACATCACCACAGTAGTCAGGAAATCCTTCTACGTGGCACACCTCATCACAAAAGGTTTCTCATTCAGGAAAAAAGAGATCATTGTTCCCCTCTACTCATCACTCATTAGACCCATTATAGAGTACAATGCCCCTTTTGGTATGCACCTCACAAGACATCTACAACAACTGGAAATGCCACAGAAATACCTCATAAAGAGGATTACTGGCCTCAAACAGATGTCCTACGCAGACCGTCTCAAAAAACTCCAGCTTTACTCTGTCACATATCGCCTACTCAGAGGCGATCTCTGCCTAACATACAAAGTTATGTCAAACCCAGAGCTGTTGGACATGCTCCATGTAAAGAATTCCCAATCCATCTGAGCTACATGCTCTAGGGACCTAAACCTTGTCACCACAATAAACAGAACATGCTGGAGGGATAGATTCCTGTCTTAGAGACTTCCCATACTCTGGAACAAACTACCTATCTATATCAAACAAAGCTCCTCATTAGCACTCTTCAAGAAAAATCTTGATGATTGGATGGGAGATAGGAAATTCACCCCAGGGATCACTTCTGTGGCTCTGCTTGACAGGGGCACAGGAAAATAATTTTCTTGGGTGGCAAAAGCCAGGGTACTGTTTGGCTAGGCTTATATAGGCCCTAGTGCCAATAGCCTAGTACCTACCTATGAACCTATGAACCTATATGTCACTTAGAGCATCTGGGAGGCATTGATTTGGATATCATTCAGACCACAGCAGTCTTCTGTAGGAATATGTCACTCCGAGCATCTGTCAGGCATTGATATGGATATCATTCAGACTACAGCAGTCTTCTGTAGGAATATGTCACTCCAAGCATCTGTCAGGTATTGATTTGGATATCATTCAGACCTTCTGTAAATAATACAGACTTTATACAGTCTAAACGCCAGCAACTTTTTGCCACTGCAGTCCTCCGGGGAATGCTGTAATTCAAGGCCAGGCTTACCTTTGATTGTTAACGTGTTTTCCTTTTGTAAACAATTATAATGCAGCAATGATCCATATTTTGAACACTGTACAGTTGTGTGAGGGTGCTACCCGTAACTTTGTGTTTGGATTAGAGGATTACTTGTCTAGCAGGGTCTTCCTGCCACATTATCTTTCTTGTTATTTCTGGAACTCTTGTCCCCTCATCTGGAGGCTTGGGACTTACCTTGGGAAAGATGTCTTGGCAAAAAGAATTGTTTTCTTTGCCCTGTATGACTTCCTTGTTAGGCAGCTGCAGATTTTTCATAATTAAGTACTAGGCTAGCTGCATTTCTAAACATTTTAAGCCTAGACAGTTTCCCTTTCAAAGGTGAGAATCAGACCCTGTACCCTGTGTCTGTGAGGTAAACAGTTAACCATTATGCAAACCCCAACCATTCCAAGTGTTCTCCTGTTTACAGGGCAGAGGATGGTTCCAGTCCATCAATCTCTGGGTTATGGGCCCAACATACTTACTGATAATGCTTTCCTTATGGTAATTAGTTTTCTAGATGCTTTCTTCCAGTCATTCCATCTTCCCAGACCCAGCCCATGCATCTCCAGTAGTTAGAACTTGTCAAATATGGTATTAGTGGGGCTATCCATACAAAAGGGATGTTTTCCAGGCAGCCATATTTTTTTTCTGCTTCTGCCACCACCTCAGTCTTGTCCCATGTCTAGACGAGTCTGGCTTTCCCAAACACAGAACTACTGTGCTGCAGCCCCCACTAGTCAGCAGCCTCATATCATGTTAAGTGGCCCTTAAGGCAGCTTTGTATGGCCCTAATCCCACCCTATGAAAACATTAGCACCTGCATCACCACAGGGGCTTCCTATACCCTTCTCTCTCTGAGCATGTGTGCCCTTCTCTTTTGTCAACAAGGGCTTACCGTCATCAGCTTTGGAAGCCACAGCTCACATCCTTCCTAGTTCTTGCAAGCCTGTTTGCAGGAAGCAGATCTACTGTCAGGGAAACAACATATCCACCCCCAGGATGGGCAAGATCTATGCTGTTTCTTTCCATCCTCCATTCTTGACTCCTCCGTCACCTTTACTGCTACTCAGATTGTGATTATTGGCTCACAGTCTCATCTGTACCTTTCTGCAACATGAAGCTAAGGTCTTGTGATGATGATTTGCGTTAGTAGGCCTTGGGTGCCTTTTCTACGGGTCTTGGGCACACTTGGTGGCTTCTTGCTCCAGGAAGAAAAACGAGAGTGGAGCAGGCTGTTCTACCTTTTACACAATCAAACATCTTGATGCCCTTAGTAGAGGGAAGAGGCCAGCTGTGTTATGGGCAGCAGACCCTGCAGGTGGTTGCATAAAGAGTATGAGGCTACAGCCGTCCAATCACAGTTGGATGAGCTGATTCTGGGGGGGGGGGGGCGGTCCCTGTGGTCCCAGTACATGGTTGCATAAACACTATGAGGCTACAGCCGACCAGTCACAGTTGGATGAGCTGAAGATCTTTGGTTATTTCCTATTATAGGAAATATGTGCAAGCACAGTTTCTGTTGCAACACTGGCAGTGACTTTTTTTTGTCTGTGACTGACCATTAAGTTTGCGTATTTAAACTTGTGGGATGTAGGGGGTTGCTCTTGCAAAGAAAATCTTATTTTAGGATTTTTCTTCATGTTGAAACCTCAGCCAGTTTTGTTTGTACAGTTGAAGCTTTAATCAATAGTTCAAAGGCTGCTGCTAGGCAGTAGACCAGTTAAGCCTGTTGAAGCTCAGTCACTGCAGTCACACTACTTCACACAAGTAGTAACCATCCCTGGATGGGGGGTTTGCTTTGGGTAAAGCTGTTACTTGGACACATCAGAAGTGTTCTGAGGGCAACAGACTGTTCTAGAAGTCAGGCTGGAAGGATTGGCATATGCTGTTGAGTACAGTTCTCATATATGAATAATCTGACTGAAGCAAAGATCCTCTTATTTGAATATCTGAGGTTATTTTGAGTACTGTCACACACCTGTACTTTCCTCTTTTTAGATATTCTCCAAAATGTCTTCCTTTTTTTTATAGAACAAAAAAGCCCCCCCCAAAACATGCTATTTCTGTATCCCACTCATATAATCAGGTCAGTAACAAAGGGTTCATTAAACACGGTACAGACTGTTACTAGTATGCATATGAGAGTAGCGCCCTCTTCCATTTTCTATAGAATAAAAACAGACATTTTTACAGTATCTTGTTCCCCTAGGGTAGTGTGAGGCCCTGTAACTGGAATTCTTCTACAATAATGGGAGAAACTTTTTACAGATGACAGTCGTTCTTTTTCGCCAGAATGAAGGGTCTCACACAAATGAAGTTTGTCCTTGCTAGAGGGCTGCCTGACACCCTTGACAGCAACTGTGGTTTATAATGATAACCTTGGTCTAGGGCAAAAATTAAACCAAACAACCAAAGACCACAGTGTTTCAAAGTAGATAAGTTGTGACTCAGATAATACACAGTTCAGATGCAGTACAAAACAATGTAATCTCAGAAAACCAGAGAATTTAATATTTTTTCTTTAAAATACACAAAATAAAAGGTTAGTTTTGTGGTTTTCTGTGCTAATATTGTTTTGTACTGCATTTGCACTAGGGCTGAATGTAACCTGCAGCAGAGTGTGGATTAAGTTTCCTGCTCTGAAAGTTCAGTTATTTGGTGTGCATGTGTAAACACAACTCTGTAAAATGTAAACATCTAGTAATAAAGCAGTTGCTTTGCAGTCTTGGTTTGGTCTCAGATGTCCTCCTGCATTATAATAAAAAGCATGTTACTAACTTTGGGGAAGAACTGAATTAGATGGGCAGAATGTAGTAAAAGCAGATCAGTTTGTTAGTCCCGTGGATTGGCGCAGGATGGTAAATGGTGAAAAGCAGGTGACTGGCCTGGCACACAGTGAGTTGCTTTCATTTCCCTGACATTGCCCTACATGCTAGCTGCACGGTATGTAACAGAATAGTGCAGGATATTGTCGGTCTTTTGGTATTAAATGCCCAGAATGAAGCTTTCGGAGTAGGGCAGGTCCATGAACTGTGCACTTTAGTGTTAGGATACTGAAGCACAAAGGATTTCTTAATCTGGAGGACTCCACTGCAGTACTTCCTGTCGTGTACAATGGATTCTCAGTAAGGAACAGATTTCATAGCTAGAGTGACAGGTAATTCACTAGTGCTTCCAACTTCTGCACTTATGTCACTTGGGCAGGGACACAGTTGAAAGGATGTTGCTCTGATACCCCTAAGAATGATTTCATTTTAATTGTTTGGAGAATAGGGGTACCCCACTTTTGAGGGGGTTATTCATTTTTTGGTAACCTGTTTGGAGAGCAGATTCTTCTGACTGTTTGCAAAGACATCAGTGCTGTAGCAACAAGTTTTTTAAACAATAATTTCTGTTACTGAAATAAAAGCTGTCTACTTTTTTGATATTTTCATATTGAGCTGCATTTTGGAAAATAATGATTTTGTTTTGATTTTTGTGGGTACTGCCTTAGTACTTTTGGTACTGCCTGTCTGAGGCTCACAGACAGTTTGTTTTTAAATTGTCTGTTTTTATGCCAGTATTATTATAAACTAACAGACATCAAAATGCTGTAACCCATTTTCAAGGTTTAATTTTAAAATTCCTAATAAATTATTTTAAAACTTTTTTTGTGTGTTTTGTCTTTTTTGTCTGTAAATAAATAAGTCATTTGAAACTTGTGTGTTTTCCATCTCCAGCAGTTACAAAATGTGACTGTAGTTTGTGTTGGTGAGTTCTTATAGGGGTGGGGGTGTGGTCTCAACATTTTAGGCTACGAAATGAGATTGCATTCTGCATGGTACAAGTGTTGAAAAGCACACTATTTGAGGATAGTCATTGAAATATTTGTGGTTCTCAGTTAAGGAAACACTGGCAGCAGCTGAAAAGTTCACAATTCCAATGTTGTACCTAAAAGTCATGAGTCTTATACCGTTCTTGTAAGCAGCCTATTCACCATATCCAAAAGTAGGTACTGAGGAGGATTCCTAGGATAGCTAATATCAAAAGGAGCTTGGAAATGTCCGAAATAACTCTTCCATATCTTCTGTGTTTTTCTGAGTTAACAAGCGTAGGTTGAGTGCCATACAATGTGAGACTGTCATAATCTAAGTAGGGCACAATAAACATAGAGATACCTCTGTAGGACCCCCTAAGTTATTGGAGGAAGGCAAGGCAATGGAATAATATTATGAAGAAGGTCACAGTGCCATGAGGCAGGAGTCCGTCCTCCAAGACTCTCATTAATAACATGCACTATTTATTACATTCCCTTCCTCACAGACATATGCATACTTCTCAAGTGCATCTCATTTTTAGTCGTAAAGTCAGTGTTCCTGTCAGTTCCACATTAAAAAGGTCTGCAATGTAGTCATGAATAAGAATTTATGTGGCTGAAATCCATGGTGAGTAATACTGAATCTTATTAATTCATCAAAATAACTTTCTTAAAAGTATAAGTAATGTGATAGCACGTCCTGTGAGCTTTCTAGTTGAACTTCTCAGTAAGCTGTAAGTGTTCCGCGTTTTACTGAGTTGGTCCACATTTTGGGAGGCAGTGTTACACATTTTGGATTCAAGACAGAGAGTTGTGAACATATGATCCCCACTCTTGTAAAGCCTACATTTTATATTCATCTGGAGTCTGAAGTTGGTAGGTCAGGTAAATGAGGCTAAACCACAGCTGCCATATTACTTACATTTTCACCATAAAAACCCTTTGTAGGAAGGAGTTGCACCTCCACATCAAAGTGAGGAATTGTGGCATGTCTGTCATCTTACCTGCCCCATTCACTTTCCTTTCCTAAGCTGTGTGGCTTTATATATTCCCACTAACTCCTCCCACAGTCACAGGCCAGTCAGCTCATTACTATATCACTTTCCAGATCCGCCCATTATTCTTAACCAACAAATTGTTTTTATGTCCGATTTCTGCTGTGCACAGTATTTTCCTGGTGAATCAGCTGCATGGCTCCATTGACAATGTCAGTACACTAGCTTAGGAGCATCAGTTCAATCCACAGCTTTCAGTAATCAGACACTAAGACATGAGCCTTATCCTTTATACAGCTCATTTTTCATAATAGTTTTATTTCTTATGTTTACTATTCTATTAACTAAACCCATTTAGGAGAGTTGATCCTTTGAAATAATTTACCACATTCACATTGTAAATCAAGACTTTTGAAGTCACACCTCAAAAGGTGCACTTATTTGCACTGGCAACCACCTATACCAGGGTGCACATTCTAAAAATGTTACCTACATGACTTAAGTTTACTTTTTTGGGAAATAGCACAACTGAAAGTTAGACATTATATGCCAAAGTAATTAGAATAAAACCACCTTCATGTCTGGCTCTCACAATACTACTCTGATAATGTTGCAATGTCTGAGACATGACTGAAGCCATAACTCATACACACTGAGCTTTTTCAACCAGGATATATCTTGCTTTGTGATAGAAATCACAAGTAGTCAGGTACAGTAGGTAACTCTACCAATTTAAACCTTAAAGTGGTTTCCAAAACTAACACTGTATCTGTTGCAGACCCAGCCTGGATTCTGACATCGGTTCTGATTGGCATCCACACAGAAGTCTAAATACCAATTCTCTCTCAGCTCAGAAATCTACTCTGTTTTAATGGAAAAAGGCCTCATGACTGGAGTGGTTGGTCTTTGCTTTAAAAAGAGCCTTTGAAATGATAAATCATGACCACCTGCTAAAACAGTTGTCTTTTGTTTCTCTTTAGAAGTTCCTCTTTGCTTCTGTAATTACCTCACCAATAGAACTTTTACCATTTCTGGTAAAAATATTTTTCATCTGGCTCTCAACAATGGGAGTTCCTCAAGGTTTAGTGCTAGGTTCTGGCCTCTTCTCACTGTTTGCAAACCATCTACCATGGTATCTGTCTGACCTAAAAATAATACTTTATGCAAATGATAGAACTCTTATCTCACTGCCATGGAACTGTCTTGCTACAAATAAACTCTCAAGCCAGTACAACAAAGCCTCTCAATGTGGTCTTTGGAAACACCAACTAAACATTCAGAATCCTATTTCAGACCCCTCAGGATACTTTCTTCCCTCCAACACCCAACAAAGATATCTAGAGGTATAGATGGCAGTTTGCCCTTTCATGCTCACATCAACTCTACTATCCCAAATGTTTGTACACAACTAAAAGTGGTATATAAATTGTCCAACTTACTCTCTTCCAAAGCACGTCAAATCACTGCTATTAATGCTCTCCTTGGGTATGAGTATGCTTTGTCCATTATTGCTTCCCTGTCAGAGGAGAACACATCTGCCCTTCAAGTAGTTGAAAACAGCATTTTCAGGTTTATTCATCTTGCTATCCCTACAGAGCACAGTTGCACTTCTGTGCATAAAGCCAATTGGCTTCATTTTTCATCCAGGATTTCTTGTCCCTTAACTCCCTTACATATAAAATTCTAAATGATCATTACTGACTACCATTACCTAACAAATTACTAGTATGTGAATACTCTTGTACACTAAAACTCAATGGTACTGTCACACTATTCAGACCTAAATGTTCCACTGCTATCTGCAAAAGATCTTTGGAAGCTTGCACATGCAACTCTTGCTGACCACATAATTTCAGGAGCTCTCACAATAAATAAACAAACTTGTAGTTATATCTAGAGACTGAAAACAAATACACATGCGGTGGGATTCAATAAACTCCGTGAAGGCTTCCTGCAAAGCCTACACAGAGTTTACATCTTTGCACAGTGAGCAGCAGTGGTGATTATATATTCATGCCATGCACTCCGTGTAAACATAAACAAGCAAGGTTTCATGGCCCAGCAACAGTGTTGCTGGCCAAGAGACTGTATAAAGCAACACGAATAGCAAACTTGTTTGCAGTAGAACAAACTAGGTTAGTGGCATTGAACGGAATTCTGCAGTGACTACCAGGGTTTATCATATAGTAATGTATATGGGCCAAACACAGTACAGGGCAGTGTATACAGTGCATAGTGTTGCAGAATCCCATTCCAGGGATTCTGAACAAGTTGTGTAAATGATCTGTAAGGGTACATGGACTGTCATTTAAAATAAACAGGGGAAGTGTGTGTATTGAATAGAGAAACAGATGAACTGTAGGAATGAACACAGAGAAAGAGAATAGCTGAAACTTCGTAATGTACAGATGAGGGCATGTAAATGGAAGACAGTTGTAGCAGGAACACAAAACACTCATCAACATGGTACAGTATGGACTGCACAGTGAAAATGTGTATTATGTGATTGTCAGACAAGATGACATAACAATGGAGAAGATGTCTTTGTGAGATAGGCATCCTGACATGAACAGTGGAGAGGACATCTATTAGGGGTGTTCTATACAATTGGGGTTGGTGCATATTGTGAAGCTGTGCAATCTGATTTGCCTGAATATGAGTGTGATGTCAGTAGAGGTGTCCAGCAATCAGGACACCATTACAGGCTCATGGAGAACAGTAAAAAGCACACAAAATCATCATGGACAATACTGGAATAATAGCACCATTAATCCCATGTCTCTGACACAATCTATGTGATTCTGAGTGATCATAGATGGTTCTGCATGAACACACTCATACAACTATTGTGGCATGACCGCAATCAGTGAGGGTAATCAAGCACAGCATCCGGACACTGTAACATCTGCTGGAGGCACTAGAAGGGACACTTCTATACCTGTATGTGACATTATGATCACTACAGGCTAGTGGACTGGTGTGCATGGCATATGTATGGCACAATCCACACTGTCATGAATGTGACCCATGCCATCAATGTTGTTAAACAACTACGTATGCACTGTGTGCATCACCGGAACAGATATCACACCTGCATCTGGTGTAACACCTTGACGGGTTCTGCACAGACAGTAATGTTTATGCAACAAAAAAAATACCTAGGTATGGCCAATAAGATGTGTGACAGCTCACTGTGGCAAAGGTGGTACACTTCAGTTACACATCACTGGACGATGTGTAGGGAGATATATAAGAATACCTAGGTATGGCCAATAAGATGTGTGACAGCTCACTGTGGCAAAGGTGGTACACTTCAGTTACACATCACTGGACGATGTGTAGGGAGATACATAAGAATACCTAGTTATGGCCAATAGGATGTGTGACAGCTCACTGTGGCAAAGGTGGTGCACTTCAGTTACACATCACTGGACGATGTGTAGGGAGATACATAAGAATACCTAGTTATGGCCAATAGGATGTGTGACAGCTCACTATGGCAAAGGTGGTACACTTCCGTTACACATCACTGGACGATGTGTAGGGAGATACATAAGAATACCTAGTTATGGCCAATAGGATGTGTGACAGCTCACTATGGCAACGGTGGTACACTTCAGTTACACATCACTGGATGATGTGTAGGGAGATACATAAGAATACCTAGTTATGGCCAATAAGATGTGTGACAGCTCACTGTGGCAAAGGTGGTACACTTCAGTTACACATCACTGGACGATGTGTAGGGAGATACATAAGAATACCTAGTTATGGCCAATAGGATATGTGACAGCTCACTGTGGCAAAGGTGGTACACTTCAGTTACACATCACTGGACGATGTGTAGGGAGATACATAAGAATACCTAGTTATGGCCAATAGGATGTGTGACAGCTCACTATGGCAACGGTGGTACACTTCAGTTACACATCACTGTAAGATGTGTAGGGAGATACATAAGAATACCTAGGTATGGCCAATAGGATGTGTGACAGCTCACTATGGCAAAGGTGGTACACTTCAGTTACACATCACTGGATGATGTGTAGGGAGATACATGAAGAAGGGTGCATTGTACTCCGTTATTGGTGTAATGAAGGTGGTGAACTATGGAGGTATTCTGGTAAATCTAAGTCCCCAGCCACTATTCTTTCCTCCTGTGTTTCATGCAAGAAATGTTTGAATTCCTCTGGGTCAGCACCACATGACTACAGTGGTCTATACACTCCAACAATTGTTATATGTTCCAGGTTTGTCTTTATTGTTACAGTTATACAATCTATAGTACTGGTGTTATCACTGAACATGTAGTAATCACAGGTCTCATAACTATCTTTAATCCCTATCATAACACCTCTACTTGATTTTTTAATAGAATGTTTGTTACAGTAAAAACATTTCTACCCCAACAGAACTGGTTTCCTATCATTGTTCTTTAACCGTTTCAGTAACAATAACATCAATGTTGTGGGAACACAGCAAATTTTCCAATAAAAATATTTTCCTATTAACGCGCCTAGCATTAACAACTATCAGAGATGCATCAAATGTTGCTGTCTGGGAACTGGTAAATTTTTGACTTGACAAAAATCCTGCCTTGTGTTTGTCAAATATTAGAAAATATCTGCTGCAAAAATCCTCTTCCCTGATCCTGACAAATGCATACCATCCTGTCTGAACACGTGTCCCCAAAATTAGGTCTGGATGCTCTACACATTTCCATTATTTTGAAACAGTTTATTTTTTCATGCAGGTATTTACCCAAAAATCTTTCATTTACAGTGATCTCACTCTCATTTCTATGTGATTTGTGAAAAGTACGTCCTACTAGCTCTGCATGCTATGCTGTCTAAGATGGCTGCAAGTTCCCTAATAACAGCGAGTCCTTGTAGATGAGATCATATTTACCAACATGAATGATCACTTCTTTACATTAAGACGTTCTAAGGCTTGTTTCACATCCTCAGTTTTTGCTCCTGGCAAGCATAACACTATTCGATGTTCATTATATTCTCTGTAAATGTAAGTATCCGTGCCTCTAATAACTGAATCTCATATTGCAAGAATATCTTTTCTGACCAGATCTGAAGAATCTTCAGCTTCCAATTCACTAATCTTGCTCTATCAATTATTGCAAAGGAATGATCTTCATCACCATTAGTCTTATTAATCCCACTGTTCTCATTGTGTGTTACATTTGCAAGCATGTAATTCTCATACTGGCTTTGTGCATCCACGGCTTGAGCCATGTTGTCAACGACTGTCTTTCTCGTCTTTTTTCTTACAGTAATGTTCTTCAGTCCTTCCACGTTTAACTTTGATTTTTTTTTCCTTTTCACCTGCCCCTTGCCTTTTTTCTTCTACCTTCTATTTTTGAAAAATGCTGCCTTCTTCTGTAGACTGAAGGTTTTCTGACAGTAAAATGATATCATTCCCTGTAATCTCTGTGCTACATAACAAAGCTGTGTCCTTTTTAGTACATATTCTCTTTACAGACATTTATCTGTTTCTTTTTCTTCCTTGTTATTTGCTGTGAGCTTCTTCCTTCCTTTCTTTTTTAGTTTCCTCTAAACACTCTGAATCCTTGGATTGCTGAATACTTGCATCCAGAATTCCAAGGTTGTAAGGGGCATCATCTTGTTTCCTAGGGGTTGAGTGATCTTTACAGGCAATAGACACATCCTTTCCTAAATGTGTTCTATTTGCTCTTTGCCTAACATTATTTATCTCACCAGTCCACTCAATATATGTGACAACAGTTCTCCAAGCCATTTGCACAAGTGCGATCTTTGTCAGTAAGTCTAGATTTACTACTAACATTTTAAGCAAATTATCTAACTTTTTACATGAGGAACACAGATCACCAGAGTTATCAGGTGTTACCCTTAAACATACATAGCATTTATTACACTGTTCAAGATATGTGTGCATTAGCAAATCATTAATGGCATACTCATTTAAGGAATCCATATTCAGGTTAGAATGAATAAAAAAATTATAAAATAGAAATTGAAATCCATTATCAGAGAATTTAAATCAACTTCTATGAGGGAAAAAGAAAAACAATATACAACTAAATACCCAAGTAAGTGCAATAAAGTTATTGCTCTGACCACACAAGTTCTGAAAGTCAGACAAAAGCTGGAATTTTTTTACGTCGAGTGAATGTGTGCAGTAACTTCTGCTCACTATCACTTGCTGTCGCACCTCTTTTAAACAGCAAAGATCAATAAATCACAGACCAAGACAGGATTGTTTAGATAAGTTCTGGCTTGTCCTCTCTGCAGTCTGTGTGACTTTATAGCTGACTACGTCTCTTGGGGTGCCTAGAGTTTCCCTGTCTAAAACCTTTCCCTTTCTAACAAGTAATGAAAGTTAAAGACAAAACAACAAAATATAAATTAAGGTAAATTGTCTTGTCTAAAAGCTATCCCTTCCTTCATATAAACCATGAAAAACAGTGGTAAGACATAAATTCAAACAAACCTATTACCAGGCAACTCCACACTAAATCACAAACCAAGACTGCGATTGTTTAGCTAAGGTCTGGATTGTCTTCTCTGCAGTTCATGTGACTTTATAGCTGATTAGGTCCCTTAGGATTTCTATAATTTGCCTGTCTAAAATCTATCCCTTTCTAACAGTGAAAATTAAAAGTAAAACAGCAAAATATAAATCAAAGTAAATCTTCTTGTCTACAAAGTATCCCTTCCTATAAACAATGCAGTTTATAGCCCAGTCTTGCACAGGCTTCTATTCTGGCTCCTCTGTTGCTCTTTTTACGTATGCTTTCATGGGAAGAACACATTAGGAGAGAGGATTCTGCTATAGCCGTTGTGTTGGTTCATCAAATACTGAAAGCATCATATACTTGCCTCCTGGACTACAATCTAACTTTGCCCTAACTTACAATATTATGCTATTGATTTGAAAGAATAGATAAATAAAACTTCTGCAAAAGTATCTAAAACCCAAACTTCTTCAGACTTTTGCTCAACTTCCATACTAACATTACTAGCAAAACCCTCAGCAAGATGTCTACCACCTGTTGGACTATATTAAAATATTCTCTATGCTTTAGGCAACAATGCAGCCTTTGGTCTGGATGAAACACCACCGCTGTACTTTGACCCCTTACTAATGGCACTCTGCTCAGTAGGGTAAATGGCAGTGCCACCAATTCTGTCTTCATGGACATGTCATAAATATTTGATCGAGTAGACCACCCCCACCACTGGATTGCAATAGTAGCAGCTGGAATAAACTAAATTGCATGCCAGTGTTTTAACAACTATCTCTTAAATGAGTACTTTGTAATTAAAATCAGATGCACAGCATTCTTTCCTTACCAAAGAATGCCCCCCAGGTTCAATGGTTCAATCCTTGCATCCCTCCCATTTACTATCTTCACTAGCAAACTCCCTGTTTACTTCATCATTGTCTTATATGCAGATGGCTTAGTAATCTACAGATTTGGTTCCTCTCACTCCAATAATGAAAAACATCTTGAAAAATAGTTGCAATCTGGTTGAGTGACATGAAACATGTTATAAATACAAAAAGCCAGGATCTTTGGTACTAAACAAAGCTATCTTCAGTTGTCACTAACTGTCACATACGTGATAATGGTAGCTAACCATTTGTACTTATTCCTTACTTCAAATATTTAGGTCTTTGGCTAGATTAAAGTCAAACCTTCTCTTTTATTCACCTCATATAAATAATTGAAACTAAAATCCACCTGTCACTAATCTGAGTATGGAAAATTTCACATATTCTGTCAACAGAAGCCATGTCATTTATTTGTAATTGTATAATTATAGTCTAATTCAAATACGGCTTCCAAATACCGTCATCTTACATCAAAAAGAACTTCACCTCCCTTCAAGCCACACTAAATGAAATTTGCAGCTTTATTCCCCTCCACCCCACCCATTGCAGAGAACACCATTACTCAATTACAAAATGTACTACTCTGCTGCATGACCAAATCACAACTTTCAAAGATGCATAAAAGCTGTTATAGTGCCTCCATCCATCCACAACCCCTTTTTCCTATTTTTTGCACATGGGGCTGGGGTGCATGGAGTACTGTAATTACACTCTTGAGATTTGGAAAAAGACTATTTAAATGCATCAATGCATCCCTAGCATGAGGCTTGATCTTAACAGCACTTAGGGTTGGTTAACAAAAGCTTGTTAAGGACTCCCAAGTGCTATTAAGATTGTGTCCAGCACTGAGACAGACAGTGCTGGATACAAAGAACAGTAACAGAATGTAAAGCAGCTTTTAAAAGCTGTTGAACTTTACTCTGTCACACTTACAAAGACAAAGTGTGGCATACCAAAGTATATAACAGTTTTCAAAGCTGTTACTTCTATAGAGGGGCACTTCATTCCTGCTTGCTGTCCATACCTTTCAACTGTCTCAGATTTTGCAGAATGCCCTTGATTTTTCATCATATTTTTGCCATGTTCCTTATAATTTTTTTTAAATTTTCTGGTAAATCACTGAGAATTACAGTTTGTCAATCAAGCCAGACTTTAGAGTTAAATACATATTGCTCTGAAAATTCATGTTGAAGCCAAATTTGTTCTATTAAATGTTTAAGTGAATTAGAGCAAAAAACACTTGTCACTGATTTTGATCTTTTGTCCCACCCCTCCCACACACACACACACACACACACACACACACACACACACACACACACACACACACACACACACACACACACTATGTTTAGATCTGTCCATAATTCTTAAGCAAAGAAGTTGAGAGGTGTGCTGCTGTCTGTTTGGCATACTAGATGCTTTACTGGCTTTCAAAGCTCGTAGAACACTTTGTGAGCCTAAACTTTCTCTTTATTTTTTTCTCTCTGTAACCCATAGTACATGGATAAAATAAAGCACCATGCAATACAAAGAGTTATGATTGGATCCCTGATTATAATCCTGTATTATGCATTCTCAACGTAGATGCCAATACTCACCTCTTGAGGCATAGTTCATGGCATACATGTCTCAGCCACATAATAAGCTGGTTATACCTTCCAAACTTGTTATAATTGGGTCTGTCACTGCAGCACCTTCTGCAACTTCCATAGAACAGTGTCAGCAGTAACTTGACAGCTTTAAAAGCTGTAATACATATTCTGCTGCCATGCAACTAATAAGTGTGGCAGGATGGAGAGTCTAACAGCTTTTAAAGCTGTTGGCTGTCTGTGCTTCAGTGCTATGTTTGTTACAGCTTTTAGCTATAATTAGAGACTCAATCTGTATTGTAAACAGTGTACATAAGCCCATATCTGTCACGTTTTTCCCAGTTTTTCTTTACTTTTCAATTATTTCATGTTTTATAACATAACTTGAAATGCTTAATATTGTATATCTAATGTTGTTATTGTTACTCCCCTAGCTGTTATTTTATTCTGTGTTAATATATTTGTGTCAGTACCTTTGCTGTACATTACTCTTTTGGCTGAAATAGGTACATACGGAGCAGTGCTGTCCTCCAATAAACAAATTAAAGCAGACTTAATTCAGTTCCTTTAGGATAAAATACCCACAAAGGACAACCTTAGTAAAAACTTGGAATACATCCCAAATGCCTTAGTAGTAATCATGTAAGATGCAACATCTCAAAGATATTGTGACCATAGCTTTTCACACCACTTTAAGAAATTCCAAATGTCCTGCTTTAAAACTCACCATTGTTAATTGGATTGATAAACTGGAAGTCATAGATATGGTGAAAAATCTTATTTTAGTCTTGGATGGCACACAGACACTTATGGTCCAGATGTTATCTGTTGTTGTCATGTTCCACTTATGGACCACATGTTTTCTGTTCCCACGTCATCATGGTTCACTTATGGAACACTGCAGCATCATCTCCATCCTCGGGGTCCTTCCTTGGTTGTATATAACCTGGTCTCTTCCCATCTGTGCTGAGGGCATGCTAGCAGTGAACTTAGCTGTGTGCACTTCATGTTGAATTCAGACAACTTTATTCAACTTGAGTTCTACAAACCTTGCAGTGGCTGCCAGTTTGGTCTTGCAGGTCCTTGAAAGTTTTAGTGGTGGTAGAATTAGCAGCACACAGTTTAGGTCCTTCCTTAGCTGAAGGACCTTGCAAACATTTAAGTCCATGCTACACCTGTTTCTTCAATATATGTGAGTTTGTTGGAGGCTCCCAAAGTTTGTTTCAATACAAAGCACCACTGCTTTGGAACCTTCTCCCCATTGAGTGAGAGAGTGTCGATGTATGATATTAAGATATCTTTGAAGACTCACTAATTCCCATTAGTTTATGATTATTTGAAAGCAGCACAGAGACTTTCTGTGTATCTATGTGTTTTATGCATTTTATTTTATAATGGTGTTTGGTAATAAACAACTTAACAAACCTGAATTTGTGAAATGCCTTACCACCTCTATTGTGCACATGCAGGCATGCAAACAGACGTAAAAGGAGCTGCATCATTTCTTATATCCTTAGAAATAAATGTCAGAATGAAATTATTAAAATAAAACAATCATTGCTATGACCACTGCTTGAATTGTAACAGTTCATGTCACTCACAAAAACATCTGCTATAGAGAACACAAATTACAAAGTATAGTTTAATAACCACAAAAAAGTTTAAGACCAGTGAACAGAAGTAAAAATAAGAAATTTGATGATAACATCAGAACAGTAACCCCAGGATTATAATACTGTTTGAGTTAACTAGGAGGAATATCAGGGCACTTGGTTCTACCTCATGTCACATTACACTCACAGATGTTAGTGAATTTGAAATGTTAAACCCCTAAGAATAGGGGTATTACTTATATAGGTTCTTTTGACTTCTATTAGCAATATCTGCTTCCAAGGAATCTGGAAGCTAGATTACATTTTGATTATGGTTTTAGAGTCATGATCTCTGGTATTTGAAGAATAACATATACAACCTCAGTCACTCCAAAATGTCACCTCTCACTGTAAATATGAAAGCAAAATGTGTTTCTGTACTTAGTTTACCTAACTGCAAAGGCATTAAAACTGAAAGGACTTAAATCTCCCAAACCACCTTCATCAAGCATAAATCACCAAAAGTGCAAACACTGTATAACATTTCTTTTTTTTTTTTTTTTTTGTGAGTGCAGATGATTGAGCCAATAGCCCACCTTCCTGCACCCATTTGCTCCATTCTGGCTCACCGTTATGCAGTGTAGGCATGCTAGGCTCCTTGGTACGGGTGATACACCAGTGCTCCTACAGAGGTGTCTCTTTCCCCTCGGTGGCTCACCATTATGCAGTGTAGGTATGCTAGACTCCTTGCTATGGGTGATACACCAGTGCTCCTATAGAGGTGTCTCTTTCCCCTGGGTGGCTCACCATTATGCAGTGTAGGCATGCTAGGCTCCTTGCTATGGGTGATACACCAGTGCTCCTATAGAGGTGTCTCTTTCCCCGAGGTGGCTCACCATTATGCAGTGTAGGCATGCTAGGCTCCTTGCTATGGATGATACACCAGTGCTCCTATAGAGGTGTCTCTTTCCCCTGGGTGGCTCACCATTATGCAGTGTAGGCATGCTAGGCTCCTTGCTATGGATGATACACCAGTGCTCCTATAGAGGTGTCTCTTTGCCCTCAGTGGCTCACTGTTATGCAGTGTAGGCATGCTAGGCTCCTTGCTTCAGGTGATACACCAGTGCTCCTATAGAGGTGTCTCTTTCCCCTCAGTGGGTGAGCTGCCAGTCAGCTGCTGACTTCCATCCTCATTCATCCTTCCACTGCCCATGTTTCTGCTGGTTGAACATGGCTCATCTTGGTAACGTTTCTGTTTGACACTTTGACAGAAAGTCACTGATATGAATTGTTTCTTCATGCTCATAAACAGAACCCAGAAAATAAAGGTGGGCAGTGCTGCCAAGTCCAAAAGACTAAAACTAGCAGTGCACCCCAGGGCTCAGTCCTTGGGCCACTCCTCCTTGGTATTTACTTCCCAGAGGTCAAAGCTACTGTCAAGGATTTATAACTGACCAAGTTTGCAGATGACTATAAACTTGGTGCCATCATAAACTCCACAGAGAACATCAAGACCCTCCAAGAGTGCTTTTCTCAAAGCAATAGCTGGAGTCAAACCCATGAACTAAAAGTAAATGCCAAGAAATGCATAACATATATTTTGGTAAGTCTTATTTCCCCGTATAACTATCATACTGACAACTCATTCAAGGAAATTGTTCCAGTAGCCAGAGATCTAGGAACCTGGGTCAACAATGAACTGTCCTTTGATCATCACATATCCACTATTGCAAGTAAGTCATTTTTCATTGCACTTATAGCTAGAGGTATGGTGTCCTCATCCAGGGATGTAATCATTCCATTGTACTCGGCACTCATTCAGTTCATTGCACAGCTTATATCTAGAGGTATGGTGTCCTCATCCAGGGATGTAATCATTCCATTGTACTCGACACTCATTCAGTTCATTGCACAGCTTATATCTAGAGGTATGGTGTCCTCATCCAGGGATGTAATCATTCCATTGTACTCGACACTCATTCAGTTCATTGCACAGCTTATATCTAGAGGTATGGTGTCCTCATCCAGGGATGTAATCATTCCATTGTACTCGACACTCATTCAGTTCATTGCACAGCTTATATCTAGAGGTATGGTGTCCTCATCCAGGGATGTAATCATTCCATTGTACTCGGCACTCATTCAGTTCATTGCACAGCTTATATCTAGAGGTATGGTGTCCTCATCCAGGGATGTAATCATTCCATTGTACTCGGCACTCTCATCCAGGGATGTAATCATTCCATTGTACTCGGCACTCATTCAGTTGAGCATTGAATATAATACCCCTTTCGGTATGTAGTTATCCAAACACTTGCCACAACACTTCCTCACTAAGAAAATCAAGGGCCTAAATCACAAAAGCTATGCAGACAATCTCAAAGCTGTATTTCTCTTCTTGGTGTCATACAGGCTAATGAGAGGTGACTTCTGTCTTACATATAGAGCCTCAGCAGCCTGTATCCTATCTGCCCTGTTACATATTCGGAAATCCAGTAGTTACATAAACACTCACTCAAGGGATCTAAGTCTCTCATACCTCTCAACTGCACAGATTTTCCCAGAATGTTCAAATTTTTGCTTCATATTTTGGGTCCGGTTCTCATAAAATTCTGGTTTTCTAGAAAATCATTGCCAAATCATTGAGGGCTGAAGTCAGAAAATAATGGCAGACATTTGAATTTCAGACTTCATACCCTTCAGAAAATTCATGCTAATAAAAATACTGTTCTATCAATTTTCTAGGTTTGTAAAAGCAATATTTAAAAAGTGTTCCTGTTTTTGGGCCCTTGTCCACCCCCATTATTGATAGCTTTGTCCAGATTTCTGGTTCTAAGAGGTTGAGAGCTACAACTTACACAGAACATGTTGGAGGGATAAGTACTGTAGTGACAGAGAATTCTGCTTCTCTAAAACCATCTTCCACCCAACATAAAGCAAAGTAGTTCTCTGACTCTATTCAAATAGAATTTAGACAAATGGATGGGTTACTACAAATTCAGCCCCTCACGCCAGGTTGTAGGGTGACATGTAAATGTCCTACCCTATCCTTGTTTTGTCCATTTCTGGGTTATTTATAGACAACATTACAATGGTTAAAACCTACTATAGGAATATAAGGCCAGATTTCTTACCATCCTCACAGATCAATTGTTTAGTAAATACCTATGAATTTATGAAGCTATGATTGCAGTGGAAAAGCTTTACTTGACCACAAACCCTCAGTACTTACTGTTTTAGGTCAAAAGTCACACAGAATCAGACAAAACTAGATACCTGGGTTTGCAAACAAACTCAGTCTCCCTGTTTCACTGGAGTCATGCAACCCAGAGTTTACATACACTGCAAATTTACATTCAGCGAAATATTGAATGAATGATTCAAAATCTGATCATTCAAAAAATGGCATATTTATTTTTTTTATTTTTTATTTTATTTATTTTACATTTGTTGACCGGGATAGTCCGACTGGAAGCATGTCCATTTTCAGCGGAGGCCCGGGGAGAAAAGCTCCAAGGGTAAGCAGATACAGCATTACATAATACCTGCATTACATATTACAAACAGACTATTTACAGAGATTACATAAGTAAGCAAGTTAAACAAGCTCCACAGGTTAGAGTTAATCCTGAGCGCAAATCAGGATTAAATTAAATTACACAGTAAATTGGTTAACAGATTTTTACACATTCTAGAGAGAGTTAGCCAGGCTTGATACACTGACATAGCCAGTTAAGTGACAAATGTTGTTTGAGTCTAGTTTTAAATTGACCTAAGGTGGAAAGTAAGGTAATATCAGCTGGAAGAGAGTTCCAGGATCTACTTACTGAGTTTGCAAAGAGAGTCACTGGCTGTGTTATTAATTTTGCTAGTCTGAATTAGTAGTTTGTTAGAGGATCGAAGCGGTCTAGGATTGTTATAGGGGGTGATAATATTTTTAAGTGCAGGAGTATTGTCCAGATTATAGAGGATTTTATAGGCCACAATCAGTTGGTTATACTGGATTAGGCTGGGTAGTTCAAGCCACCCAAGCTGATTTAGATTGATGCAATGATGTGTCCTAAAAGGCAGCCCAGTGGCAAACCTGGCAATGTGGTTGTAGCAAATTGAGAGTTTGTTAAGGACAGTCTTGTTTAAATTTGAGAGTAGAGGGGATGTATACAGAAGGGTTGAAAGAAGGTGAGAGCAGGCTATGGCAATTTTAGCTGGAGGGGTTAGGAAGGCTTTTATTCTGTAAAGTGACTCTAGTTTTTTATTGATGGTTTTGATAGTTTGGTTAACATGTAGGTCGAATTTTAGATTATTGTCTATGATGACACCTAATAGTTTTGTAGAGGGCTCAGAGGAGATTACTGTGCCATCATTTGAATTTATGGTAAAGGTGAAAGTGGTAGACCTACATGTTGGCGAAAATAACAGCATTTTAGTTTTTTTGGGATTTAGGATCAGCCGACGTTCTGAAAACCAGTTTTCTATTGTATTAAAGGTGGTCTGGGTAGCTGACCATAAATCTATTGGAGATGTGGCTGAGCAAATCAGAGTAGAGTCATCAGCATATTGGATACAGCTGACTTTTGGGATGAGAGTATAAAGGTCGTTAATGAAGATGGAGAACAGCAAGGGCCCTAGTATAGAGCCTTGTGGTACTCCAAGGGTGTTAGGTAGAAGGTTAGAGAGTTTGCTCTGCCAGAGGACAGCTTGCTGTCGACCATTCAGGTAGGATTGAAACCATTGAAGGGCTCTAGTATCTAGGCAGAATGTTTGCAGGGTGTGGATTAAAAGTTGGCTATCAACCATATTGAATGCCTTGGAAAGATCCAAGAAGAGGGCTGAGGATATATAATTATTGTTGCGATTATGGTTTATGGTGTTGGTAAAGGCTAGGAGGGCTGAAGTAGTGCTGTGATGAGGATGGAAGCCATGCTGAGTGTCTGCCATAAGGTGATTCTGGATTAGGTGGTGCATGAGTTGTCTATGAATACATTTTTCCATAATCTTTGCAAGTGGAGAGAGTATAGCTATCGGCCTATAATTGGAGAATTCAGTAGAGCTGCCTCCTTTGTAAAGTGGGATTACACAGGATATTTTCCAGATGGTGGGAATTTTAGCTTCTACTATGGTTCGACTGATTAGTATTGAGACGGGGTAAGCAATAGCATCAGCTGATTTTTGTAGGCACTCGGCAGGGAGTTGATCAGCAGAAAGTGTAGTGGGTTTTAATTTTTTGATCAAGGTATGGATAAGTGAAGTGGCAACTGGTTGAAAGCTGAATGCAAGTAGGTTTCTACGGGTGCTACTTTCAGGACCAGGGGAGCTAGGAGGTAGTTGGCTAGATAAGGCTTGAATTGTCTCAGTAAAGAATCGGTTAAAACTGTCAGAAACATCTTCAGGGGGTTTATCAATAGTAGCAGCAGGGATTGGGGTTGAAGTTTGTCCAGGGTGTAGTAGATTATTTAAACCTGCCCAAAACTTCTGAGGGTTATTTTGATTTACTGTCTGTAAATTACAGTAGTATTGTTTTTTGTCCTGTAAAATTGATTTTTTGGTTTTGTTCCTGGATTGCCTGTATTTAATGTGATCTTGGGGGTCTTTAGAGGAACGCCATAAAGCCCATGCTTTGTTTCTAAGGGTAATTTTGAGTTTAGACTCTTTAGAAAGCCATGGAGCAGTTTTTGCCTTTGTTCTCTTTGAACGAACAGGTGCATGCAAATCAAGGATCTCAAGGAATTTGTTGTTAAAGTATGCTACTGCTTCCTCTAAGGGGAGGTGTTTTAGAATAGACCAATTACATGAGTTTAGTTCTTGTTGGAATTTGGCAGGGTCAAAGTTTTTATTGTTTCTAACCTTTCTGAGTAAGGGTTGTTGGGAATTAATGGCTTTGTGCTTAATTACATATGTGAGAAGGTGATTGCTTAGGCCATCAAGGAGGGTACCAGAGGTGTACATTTGGGGGTGACTATTTATGAGTACCCAGTCAAGTATGCTTTCTTTTTGGTTGGGTTTACCTATCCTGGTAGGGGTGGATATAATTTGTGTAAATGCATGCAGGTTAATATGGATGGTTGGGGATTCTGAGGAACAGGTGCCCCAGTCTATGTTAAAGTCTCCAAGTAGTAGAGTTTCTTGGGGGTAATGACATGATAGCCAGTGCAGGATATCTTCAATTGTAGATATATTGTTACCTGGGGGAATGTACATACAGATGATATTAATGCATTTATTTTTATTAAGTTGCAATTTGGTGGCAATAATCTCCAAGTTATTAATCTGAGGTGGTTGTATTACATCTATGGTGACATTCAACTCAAATTTATAGAGTACAGCTACCCCACCCCCCTTCCTCGAAGCATGATCCAGCCTGTGTATGTTATACCCAGGTGGTAACACTTCATTGTCTTTGGTGTTAGGTTTTAACCAGGTTTCAGATAAACAGAGAATCTCAGGGGAGTGGACATCCAGAAGTGCATGCAGTTCATGTACCTTGTTATTTATGCTTCTAATATTGAGATGACAGGCTAGGAGAGAGTTAGTTGGCCTATTAATTGTAGGTTTGTAGCTTAGATTGCAAGTAGAGGGGGTATGTGTATCTGAAGTGGGTGGGCCAGGGTTGGGGTGAATATCACCACCAAGTATTAAGTTGAGTCTATACTTGGTGATGAACTTCAGGAATTTGTTTATTAGTTTGTAGTAGTATTTGGATCTAGAGCTAATGTGCCTGGGGTTGAGATGTTGATACACTGAACAAGATGTTGGATAGGATCTGGTACTGTAAGTATGACCGAAGGTGGGAGGATTTACAGCTGGGGTGATAGTATGGCCTTTTGGGACCTGAAATCCCATGAGAAACTGGTTTTCATACAAGGTAAGGAAATATGGTGCGAACAAGAGGGTTAGTAAAGAGGAGTATATCATTATCTGTGATTCAGCTAGTGAGTTAAGGAACTGTTTTACCTGGTGATGCAACACCAGAAGATAGAGTGGTGAGGTAAAGGTACTGGAAGGGGGATGGGAGAATGCCAGATGAAAGCTAATAGGTGCTATTAAAATGTAGGTAGAAGAATGGGGGTGGGAAGAATTATCCCAGATGAAAGTAGATAAGATCTAGAAAGTGGGGGAGTGGCTATAGTACTATAAATTTAGAGGTACTGGGGGCAGGAGGGAATTGGGGGCAGGGAGGGGAGCGAAGAGAGCCCGAAATATGCGAGCTTAATGTAGCGGGGCTATTGCATATGGTAAATTAAATTCTATCAAGAACAAAACAAACACATAAAAAGAACTTTAATTGGCCAAACTGCCACCAGTGTTAAAAGCTCTCCATTTTGCACCAGGTGTACTTAAAGTACTAATAAATCACCAGGTATTGACTACGGCAGGCACATTTGCACCATTTCTTTTGATTAAACACTGACAGCTTCAGATTACTTCTTCTGAGGTGCAGTTGGGAGAAAAACTATAGGTTTCAGGAAGCATAGCTCTCAACCTTCCATCACCAAAATGAGGAACACTAGCTTTCATAATGTGGAACAAATGGGCAAAATGTGCAACACTTACTAATGGCTTACTGACAACTTCAACCAAGAAGGTCATAGGATGGTTAAAATATACTGGTTTTATTTATAAAAAAGATCTTCTAATGAATTAATATGATTTATTTCTAAACATTCTTAACACTGAATGTGTGACAGACCCGTTCAATGAGGAACTTTGAGGAACATGAGCCCCCAAATCGGGTACGTTCCTCATAATGAGATACACTTGAGAGGTATGTCAGGAAGGAGGAAACCCTATCCTCATTTGGAATTGATTCAAGCATTTGTGAAACCATGCCTTCTAATTGTAAAATGTCACTGATGACTCCAAAGGTTTTGGTGTACACCTTCACTCAAACATCTGCGCACACACTAATAACATCAGCTCACACACATGAGCACACACACACATGCACACGCTCACACACATCTTGTCATTATCCCATAAATGAATTCCATATATAATTTTTTCTTGTACATTATAATTACCACATAAGCATTGATAGATAAATGAAGATAAGCCATATAACTAGGTTACCAGAGTTTATAACATCTAAGCAGGTTGTTTGTGACATACAGAATTCAATCTAGTTGTCCCCTCTTGCATGACTATAACAGATCATTCATCACAGTTTCTCATGTCACTAAATTGCCCCCACCCATTTATAACTTAAGAGAAGTGACAGTATTCATGCCAGGAAAACTGATTACAAACTATTACATTTCACTTATGAAATACTTGTAGTCACAATACATTGTTTTAATGACCTTGGGATACTGCGCAGATTTCTGGTTCGGAAGAGCTACAACTTACACAGAACATGTTGGAGGGATAAGTACTGTAAGTGTCATACAGAATTCTGCTTCTCTAAAACCATCTTCCACCCAACATAAAGCAAAGTAGTTCTGACTCTATTCAAGTAGAATTTAGACAAATGGATACTACAAATTCAGCCCCTCACGCCAGGTTGTAGGGGTGACATGTAAATGTCCTACCCTATCCTTGTTTTGTCAGTTTCTGGGTTATTTATAGACAAAATTACAAGGGTTAAACCTACTATAGGAATATAAGGCCAGGTTTCTTACCATCCTCACAGATCAATTGTTTAATAACTATGAACCTATGATATTTCAGAGGTCACACAGAATCAGACAAAACTAGAATATTTGGGTTTGCAAACAAACTCAGTCTCCCTGTTTCACTGGAGTTGTGCAACCCGGAGTTCACATACACTGCAAATTTACATTCACTGAAATATTGAATGAATGATTCAAAATCTGATCATTCAAAAAATGGCATATGGTAAATGCAAATTCTATCAAGAACAAAACAAACACAAAAATAACTTTAATTGGCCAAACTGCCACCAGTGTTAAAAGCCTTTTGTACCAGGTGTACTTAAAGTACTAATAAATCACCAGGTATTCCGACTACGGCAGGCACATTTGCACCACTACTTTTGATTAAACACTGACAGCATCAGAGTACTTCTTCTGAGGTGCAGTTAGGAGGAAAATCGTAGGTTTCAGGAAGCATAGCTCTCAACCGTCCATCACCAAAATGAGGAACACTAGCCTTCATAATGTGGAACAAATGGGCAAAATGTGCAACACTTACTAATGGCTTACTGACAACTTCAACCAGGAAGGTCATAGGATGGTTAAAATAATACTGGTTTTATTTATAAACAAGATCTTCCAATGAATTAATATGATTTATTTCTAAACATTCCTAACACTGAATGTGTGACAGACCCTTTCAATGAGGAACTTTGAGGAACATGAGCCCCCAAATCAGGTATGTTCCTCATAATGAGATACATTTGAGAGGTGTCAGGAAGGAGAAAACCCCATCCTCATTTGGAATTGATTCAAGCATTTGTGAAACCGTGTCTTCTAATTGTTAAATGTCACTGGTGACTCCAAAAGTTTTGGTGTACACCTTCACTCGAAACATCTGCGCACACACTAATAACACCAGCTCACACACACGAGCACACACTCACACACATCTTGTCATTATCCCATAAATGAATTCCATATATAATTTTTTCTTGTGCATTATAATTACCACATAAGCATTGATAGATAAATAAAAATAAGCCATAAAACTAGGTTACCAGAGTTCGTCACATCTAAGCAAGTTGGTTTGTGACATACAGAATTCAATCCAGTTGTCCCCTCTTGCATGACTGTAACAGATCATTCATCACAGTTTTTCATGTCACTAAATTGCCCCCACCCATTTATAACTTAAGAGAAGTGACAGTATTCATGCCAGGAAAACTGATTACAAACTATTATATTTCACTTATGAAATACTTGTAGTCACAATAAATTATTTTAATGTGTTCTTTTCAGTGTACTTAATTATTTCTTAATAAGATGTTATTTTTTTCTGTTTACTGCACTGACGAGCCCTATTTGTGTTTTTAGGGCCTCTGCAGCACCCCAGCTTCCTGAAGCAGTTATTGCTGTGTACTGTGGCGACCCCTAACCGGGAAAAGCCGAAAGACACAACAACTGTCTAACCTTGTGGGTTTTATATGGTGGAGATGCTATAATAATGCTGTCTTCTTCTCATGTAACTATTATTCCACAGCAGAGGAGGGTGGGTGATCATTAACCTAGGGCACATCAAAGTAATCTTAAGGGGGTAGATTCTCCTCAAAGAAAATATGAAGAGACAGAATTGGATGTGAACCAGAAAAATCTGAACTCAGACCACTTTCATACTGGAGCGAACTGAATGACTGCCGCCATCAAGGCAGGTTATCTTACCATGAATTAGCTGGTTTTGTCATTTTATTTTAATTTAGTATTCTTGGTGATTTTCTGTTTCATAACTTCTTAATGTTTTTCCAGAACAAACAGATCTATTTTTTATGAACCTTTATTAAAGCTTCTTATTTATTATATTCTCAAAGTAGCAGAAAGTATCCTACAAACTAAGCCAACACAGGGATGGAGAAAGGAGATTTTGCCAATAGGGATGACTACAACTAGGGATACAGACAACAGGTAAGAGGGGCTGGAATTTATTGCAGAGAACTGGCAAAGGAACCAAGGTATTGGGAGCAAATAACTAGAGAGGGGAAAGGTAATAGAATGGGAAGAGGCTAAGAATTTATTTGGACCACAGGCTAGAGATTGCCTTCCCTATCAAGGACTGATATCAGAATACAGACAAAGAAAAATAAATAGGGGGGTCCTACATGAAAGACCAGCACCGGTAGAGTTTTTAGTAGAATCTAGAATAGAAGCTGCTGTTACAAAAGGGATAATTCACAAAGAAACAACAGGGGGAGAAATATGTATGACTTCCAAGTATGCAACAAAGTCTAGAAGATTTATGGAAGTGTTTACATAGGTATTTTATACGCCAAGTAGACTCCAAAGAATTTTTCCTCAGGTGGATAGTAAATATCGGAGGTGTGCTGGGGAAGAAAGAGGTAATTAAGAACATTTATTTGGGAGTGTAATACGTTGGCAGACTTTAAAAATTCTATGCAGACTGCTCTATCAGAAATACTGGATGAGCAAATTGGTATAACTAAAGAAGTTATTTTTTTAACTCTGATACAGAATCGGAATTACCTATATATAGTAAGGCCTTGCGGAGTCTAATTATGGTGGCTGCCAAAATAGTAATTACTAGAAAATGAAATCTTAGTCTAAACCAACTCTACTAGAAGTAGTGAATCTAGTAACAGAGGTAAAACAACTGGAAGTGGGATCTTTAGAAAAGGGTAGGAGCAAATTACATGGAAAAAATGGAAATTAAAGAAATAACACATGCAGAATAATGTTTTGTAGGAGGAATGAGTTTTAAAAGAAGGCAGGATTTGAATGAGCTATGTAATGTTTGACTGACAATGACTGGACAGATTATAAGTGACGTATAATGTCTGCAACTAAAAATAAGTCAATATGGTTTATTTTCATTTATCTAAATATATGATCACCTATGTCATAAGCAATAATTTAATAAAGATGTTTCTTGTTTAAAAAAGTTTTCTTATTTAATTTTGTATGTCATAATGAATTAATGAATTAATGATGATGTGTGCATAATTTGTAGTTGAAGTTACGGACATCCAAATACATGAGACAGGAGGCCAAAGCAGTAAGCAAAGGGATAGTGTACTGGGACTTGTACTCACTACAAAATGTACAGTGGTCTTTTCAGGATGTAGAGTACAGAATGCAGGTATCCGCAGTGGTGGTGCTGCGGTAGCGTTGTCGACCTCACAGTAAGACGCTGTCCGGTTCGATTCTCAGCTAGAGTGTCTTCTGCGTGGAGACATGCGTGAATGGGCATACCTTCATTGAAGGTTGTGCATCAGGGATGACAACTTGGCATGTAAAAATCAACTGCCACTCATTAGCGGACCGGAGTTCTGCTATGGTCACCCCTAACCGGGAAAAGCTGAAAGACACAACAACAGACTACAAAATGCAGCTAAGGCTCTCTAAACATTACTGGGGTGTTGGCTTGGAATTCTTCTGAAACAGGTACCATTGTCAGTTAGCATACTTAATAAGAAACAGAAATAGAAAGATTAGTGGACAGTACTGGCATCTGAATGCCTGTGCACCATCATCCACATCTTTAGTCACGCTGCTGATGCCACATCACACACTGCCACAGTTAACATACTTAATAAGAAGCATGAATAGGGAGATTAGTGGACAGTACTGGCATCTGAATGCCTGTGCACCATCATCATCCACATCTTTAGCCATGCTGCTGATGCCACATCACAAACTGCCACAGGCAGTTAGCATACTTATCAAGAAGCGTAAATAGGAAGATTAGTGGACAGTATTGGCATCTAAATGCCTGTGCACCATCATCCGTGTCTTTAGCCACGCTGATGATGCCACATCACAGACTGCCACAGTTAGCATACTTAATAAGAAGCATGAATAGGGAGATTAGTGGACAGTCTGGCATCTAAATGCCTGTGCACCATCATCATCTGTGTCTTTAGCCATGCTGCTGATGCCACATCACAGACTGCCACGGTTAGCATACTTAATAAGAAGCATGAATAGGGAGATTAGTGGACAGTACTGGCATCTAAATGCCTGTTCACCATGATCATCTGCGTCTTTAGCCACACTGCTGATGCCACATCACACACTGCCACAGACTTCCACACATGTAGGGCAAAATGTGTTTGAGAAGCACAGAAGGGTTATTTTTAGGACTGTCTGCCTGTCTACAGTCTGTGGAAATATGTGCAATATAACGGGTATAAACATCAGCTATCTTAATAAAGCTGGGACTGAGGTGCTGTGTTGAGCCAGTAATCTGGAACCCACAAGGAGACACATAACAACAGTGAAAACATATTTTCTGTAGTTCAGAATTGGGATGCAGTCATTTTCCCTTCTGAAATAAGGCAACTTTTTAAGTGTCACTGAGAAAAACATCCAACAGGCCCAAGTATGACAGATATGCATGAGTAATCCAGAGTGACTGTTCAGTTTAACTAACTTCCACAGAATTTATTTACACTGTTCTGGTAGAAATGGACATGTTCACAGAGACCATTCCCATGGGAGATTTTTTAAATGTCCTTAAAAATCTCATATGATTAAACAGTTATAAGCGGAGGGAAAGAAATCCATCTATCACCCCTTTTTCCAAATGGTGTTGGGGTGTCACTTCAACAGTGACAATCATCTAGAGCAATGGTAGTTTTTCCACACTACACACTCACATGCACAATCACACCCATGGCCAATTTAGAGTATCCAATCCACCTACTGCATGTCTTTGGAATATGAGAGGAAATCAGAGCACCCAGAGGAAACCCATGCAAACACAGGGAGGACATGAAGACTCTGCACAGAAGGCACTCCAGCCAAGAATCAAACCAGGGAACCTTGTACTGTGAGGTGGCAACACTATCAAGTTTTCAAATTTCCTTACAAATCTCATATGATTAAAGAGTTATAAACAAAGGGAAAGAAGTGATGTAAAATGTAATGTTTACTAAAAGAATGCAATATGTTAGATGGACATGCAGGAGTTCAGTTATGTGACATAGAAACCTTTTCTGATACTCAGAATGTTCGAGAATGGACTGTATTTCCTCTTTTCTGTTAAATGTGTTTACCAACATTCACAACTCTTTTAAAAGGTAAACACATGGCATTGTCATTTTGGGTAGCTAGTCATTCTGCTGAGGTTTTTAGCTTAAAAATAGCCTGTCTCAGCACTTTCTTAGATGGCAACAACTCAGTCTTCAAGTTAGTTTTACCAAGACAAAAGAAGGCCTATTTCAGACTTATACAACTCATCATATTCAAAACGTGTCACTGACACAAGTGTCTTGTTTCCATACAGACTTAATCATATTCAAAACATGCTGTGTCACTGACACGTGTCTTGTTTCCATACAGACATAATCATATTCAAACTATGCTGTGTCACTGACACAAGTGTCTTGTTTCCATACAGGCTTAAGGTCCTTATAATGCGGCTGGACCACACACTAACTTCTGGCGCCTGAGTACTTAAAGCTATAGGCAAACCCTATCCCAGTTAAACACCTGTTAGAGAGTCACAGGTCAGCTGCAAGGGAGGCAAAGGAAACAGCAAAGAACCCTTTCTTCCCAATCTTGAATATCCATTATCAGTGACAGCATTAATGTTCAAATGCAGCTTACAGGGATTGTGGGGTAATTAAAATAAAATATGCATTTCTTTTACAGGTGCCCATAAAATATAGCGCCATTTTACTACCCTTAATAGTGAAGGTCAGTTAACCATATCAGTAAGTTCTGTGCTCCTTATGCACACAGTTATCTACATGGTTTTAAAGCTGGGTATCACTGCACCAGATTTTTAACCATCAAACAGATCTTCTTCAGTGTCCACTTCATTCCATTCTCCAACCTCTGCTCATAATGAGATAGCATGCAGGTACAATATGTGTAATTAATGACAACTAAACATGTGAAAGAACGCACATGAAATCCACAATCCACATGATAGAAGAGCAGAATGTTAAAAGAAAGGTTAGCCCAACATCTATCTGGCATATGTAGACAGGTGGAGAGCAGTGCCTTAGCTAGACATGTTATAAGCTTAGATAAAATGCATCGTTTCACATTTAGGGTTACAAAAACACAGAAAGTAGTATCAGAGGAGGTAGGAACAGTACCGTACCTCTCAGCTGGTACTTACTTATTATCGCAACCACTTTTCCAACCGGGGATAATTCCTTGTTTTAAGGAAAATATTTCTATTAATCTTAAAAGTGTTGTCTGAACTATCCATTATTAGTGTGTCTCGTTGTGTATGACCTAGTAAGAGTAGAAATGGTCACATTTTCTATTCGTGCTGTGACAGTGGATTGAACACATTAGTCCCTTGGATACAAGGTATGCAAAGCCCCACATAAACCTCTCCAGACCTGCTTCCACTGCAGTCTGCCCAAGTATGCCTGTTTCACTACCGACCATTACTAACCTGCAGTATGGAAAAATAAAAACATTTTAATATGTCAACAAATGAGCAGCACATCTACTTTTGTTTAAATCGGTACACTGTAAGAACGCATACTACTTTACCATCTTAAACTGTACACAGTGATAATGGCATCCCGATGCAGTAGTAAAACAAGCAACAGGTATAAAAACACAGTGGTTTCTGTGCCTCTCAACTGCTTATTGCAAGAAATCTACAAAGCCAAAGGGCAAAAACTATTTCAATTTCTGTCCCGGTACACAGTCTGTTTCAAGAATGTTAAGTAGTAGCGCTTTATAAGAATGACACACGTGGCCGACATGCCTCTCAACTTATGATCTTTTCACAGAATGTCCAGTTTGCAGTATAACTTGTTCTGCTATCTTCATAACATTTGTGGATTCCTTGCAAGACATAGGATAGTCCAATATTAGGTATTATCGCAATCCGTTTTTGGACTTGAGAAACAGCTGTACGGCTTGGAAAAGAGCCGTTTCTCATGTTGGAAAAGTGATTGCGATAATACGCAAGTACCTCTCAGCCTCTTAAAACAAGAAATGCCTAAAATAAAGCTTACAACGATCCTTCATTGTGGCTACTGTAGAAATAAACCACAATGAACGAGCACACTAAAAACTAAATTATCATTGTAGTGATTATTTACAAAGCAGCGAAGGAACCCTGCTGTACCTCTCAGTATCTTAGACCAAGAAATCAGGACTTTTTAAATACTGATCTTGCAGACTTATAAAAGTTGATAGAATAATAGGTTTTTGCATTAGTTTACCAATAATATGAAAAACGGACTGAAAATATGAGTCAAAAAAATTGAACAGTCGGAGACAGGACCATAAAACCAAGCTGTAGTTGAGACTGGGAAACAAAATAGGATTGGGATTGAAACTATACAGGATATTAAAAAGAAAAAGGACACTGTGGGTGGGGAAAGTGAGTGACGTGAAAAGTAGGCGTGGCACTGGTCAGCTTTACTGTGGACCCGAATTTTAAACACTGGGATTGTCCCTTTAAGGAATTTGGACAGGTTGCACTAATAGTATACTTACTGGACTCTGAGACTAAAATCCAGCCAAGAATTGTGCCTTTATTGGTTTTGTTGTATCTAGTAGGTGCTGTCATTAGTTGAGTCAGATCAAATAGATTTATGCAGAATGAGGGACTGTCAGAGATTACATTTTGTCAGTCAATACTGACATCACCCAGAATGATTTTTTCATAAGTAATAGTACCAGACACTCAGGAGAGAAATTATTCGAATGTGGGTGTGTTCTTTCTAGAGGAACGTAGAGTACAATAATAAAGAGTTTTTTTTTTTTTTTTTTTAGAATGTAGCTTTAAAAGTGTTATGAACATTTCGGCCAAGTGAAATTTGGGGATGACGTTGGAATAGGAGGAGAGGTTATAGGAGCTGTAGGGTGACTCTGCTTCCTTTTAGGTGGTGTCATTCAGTCCTCATAATGTTATAGCCTGGGGGTAGTATTCCTGCATCTTTCACATTGGATTTAAGCCACGTTACAGTGGGGAATAAGAGTGATGTCCAGGCATATTGATCTGTAATTTTATTGCAAATACTATGAAGATTTAATGCTACCGGACTTAGTTTTTTGGCTAGACTTGTGCTTGATGGAGAAGGAGAATGGAATGTCCATGAATAGGAGTTGGACTGGGTGGAAAATGTCTTTCTATGAAGAGTAACAGATGCATTAGAGGAGGGATGGCTTGTAACTGAAGGAGGGGACTTATCTGGTGCTTGCAGGAACTGGTGGTGATGAGGTTTAGGTTAGTAGGGCTAGGGTTTGGATGAGTGTCCCCACACCACTGAATCTTTAAGGTTCGAAGCAAACGTGGAATAAAATGGATAAAGCTGCTAAATGTAGTTTATATAAAATTGTACTGTCAAGATCAGGTATGGGAACATGTAACCCACAAATCGCTTTTATTCCACTCAAAACCTTGGCATTCCAATATTAGCTGTTTGGAGTTATTTATATGAAAAGAGAAAACTTGAAAAAAAAGGTCAATCTATTCAATGCAATACCTTTCTAGTTCACTGAATCAATGAGACATTCCTGCTGCCATGAATCTTACAGATGGAGCAGTTTTATTTTTAGAAACTTTTGGCATAATTTACATTATTGGTGTTACAGGAAATGATAGTAACGTTTTCTTAACATATTGCTTGTTACAAAAGGGAGTCTGGTGAGTTAGTACCCAGGGCAATGGCCTGCTCCCAAAAATTTCCAGATTCTATACCATGATACAATAAATTTAATAATTATTTTGGATTGCTAACTAGTAACTTCCATACCTTGACTTTAATGAATTGCAATTTTCTTTCTGCAAATCTACAGAAAAACTGCAGTGATGTTTCTGTTATCTGATACATTAATAACTAATTCTATTCCATACAATCAGAAAAGTCACAATGTATTCCAATGATTGTGCATTAAATTATATAACAGCTGTCTGATTGAAACATTCTGGAACATTATTTTTACTTGGTGTACTGCCAAAGCATAATATAGTTCCTAAACACAATAAGATTGCATTAGGACTAAAGGTGTTAAAACAGACTAAAAATACTATCAGAGGATAAGCTTTTATTTACCTAAATAAAACTCTAGTAAGTACAGTTGTCTTTATCATTTGAAAGACTTCATCAGAATGAAGTAAAAGCATTAGAAACTTACTATGAACAACTAACCACATGATAAAAAGCCCCAATCAGTGTTTCAAAGGCTTAGTTTTCAATTTACATTTAAAATAAATGGCATCATCAAACCCCAGTGGTACATCTGCAAGTAATAAAATTTGGCATTCAAATTTCATCCCATCTATAGGGTTCTCACAAGTCTTAACTTCTCACACCTAGACCTACTGCATCTAAAAAAATATATAAAAAAAAAAAAGCTTTTATGCTTTACACAATCCCTACCTGTCAAGAAAGAGCATTATTCTCATTTGCTGTTTTTATTGAATAATTATGCTCATAAATCCAGTTTTTAACATTCTGGCCATCCTACCAATTTAAAATGAAGTACAACCAGCACATTGTGGGGTGTAAACCTCATTATTAGATTTACAAGGAAAACAACCTTGTGTTTTATAACACCTACACTAGCACCAGTTCCTTCCATTATAAATCTACAATAATTACAGTCTAAACAAAACCCCATGGGTATTATAAAAACCTTCAATCTTTTCTTTATTAAAATGTTTTCTTTAGGTTCTTACACCTTCAATTGTAAATAAATGTTCATATCTTACTACCTTCCTAATGTCAGAATATGCACAAATTCTGAACCAAATATTCTCCATTAAGACTTTTTATATTAGCAGAATCCACTGAATAAATCAGTAGTCTAAATCTAGTCCCAAACAACTCACCTGTCTCTTGTGTTATATTACCATATTGTGGTAACATACCAACACTACAGTCAGTTTTGGTGACAGTAGTAAGAATTTCATCTGCAATATTCTGAGGATAATTTCTTACCAAAAATTACCAGTTACGCTTTCATTTTAGCTTTCGCTTTCTCCCTAGTAATCTTAGGTAATCTATTCGACTTTTGACAACATTTACCTTGAAGTAATTGTGATGCATACTGTTCTAATGTAAGAGCGCACTGCTACTTCCTTCCTCTATACACAATGAAAGAACAAATATTCAGTACAAACACCAGGCTTAATTTGTTTTTCACAGGCTAACATGTGCAAAGTCTGATAGTGTGGACATGCTGTCACATAGTTACAATGTTGACCTTTGCATAGGGCTATGCATGCAAATGACAATAAAATCACCCCTGTGAGTCTTCCAGGACTTATACAGACATTGAATGGACATAGAGAAAAATAGTAATTGCCTGGATTAGCCATCATGGCACTTGGTCATGTGACCTTACTTGTGTAGCAGCAGTAGTTGCCAAGTACAGCTTCCACCATGGCGCGTGGTCATGTGACATTACTTGCGTAACAGCAGCAATTGCCTAGTACAGCTTCCATCATGGCACTTGGTCATGTGACATTGCTTGTGTAACAGCAGCAGTTGCTGAGCACAACTCTCACCCTCTGGTGGGACAACAAGGACATCAGTAGCTTTCATGACAACACTCTCTAGAAAAGTGGGGATACGCTGATTCTTTTAGTAGAACAGGGCAGATTTGGATTACCCAATTTGAAGGGGTATTTCAGAACTACACAGTTAAAAGTCTTATACATAGCACAAGCAGAAAACTATAATTCAAAGTAGAAAGGGATGATGATGAAACAGGGGGATGCTCAAGAAATAAGGAGAGACTGGGATATTGGATGCAGACCTTTAAGGAGAATAACAATAATCATACAGAATATTATATTCATAAAGTAGCAGAAAGTATTCTAAGAACTGAACCAACACGGGAATGGAGAAAGGAGAGTCTGGTGATAGGGATGACTGCAATTAGGAGTACAAACATTAGGCAGAGGGGGCTGGAATTTAATGGAGAAAACTGCCAAAGGAACCAAAGTATTGGGAGCAAATAACTAGAGAGGGAAAGATGATAGAATGGGAAGATTCCAAGAATTTATTTGGACTGCAGGTTAGAGATTGCCTTCCCTATCAGGGATTGATATCAGAGTATAGGCAAAGAGGAAGTAATATGGAGTCCTTAACGAAAGACCAGCACTGGTAGAGTTTTTAGTAGAATCTAGAACAGAAGCCGCCATTAAAAAAGGAATACTTAGAAGACCATATAAAATATTGCAAGATAACTTTAAGAATCATCCAAAGGAGGTTATAAAGGCTTGGGAAGAGAGATTGGATACGCAATTCACAAAGAAACAATGGGACGATATATATGTATGTCTTCAAAATATGCAACAAATCTAGAAGATTTAGGATTTTTGCCTGGAAATATTTACATAGATATTTTTATACCCCAAGCAGACTCCAGAGAATTTTTCCTCAAGCAGACAGCAAATGTTGCAGATGTGAAGGAGAAGAAAGAGGTCATTGGGAACATCTTTTCTAGGGGTGCAGTGAGTTGGCAAGCTTTAAGGGAGATGCACTGTCAGAGACGCTGGGTGGGCAGATTGTTGTAATGAGGGAGATGATTTTTCTGAGCTATGATACAGAATCAGAATTGCCTAGACATGGTAAGGCCTTGCTGTATCTAATTATGGTGGCTGCCAAAAAAGCAATTACTAGAAAATGGAAATCAAAATCTAAACCAAATATACTAGAAGTAGTGAATATAGTAACAGAGATAAAACAACTGGAACTGAGATCTTTAGAAAAGGGTAGGAGCAAACTACACAGAAAAAATGGGAATTGTGGGAACAATACATACAAGGGAGGAATGAGGTTTAAAAGGCCTCAAGATTTAAAAGAGCTGTGTAATGTTTGAGTGAAAAAGATTGGGTAGATTATAAGTGATGTATAATGTTTGCAACTGGGAGTGTCTCAGTATGGTTTGTGATGTAAAATGCTTGCAACTAGCATTGTGTTGGTGTGGTTTGTTTTCATTTATATAAATGTATGATTGCCTGTGTAGTAAGTGATGATTTAATTAAGATGTGTCTTGTTTAAAAAAAAGGCAGGACTGAATAATTTATGTAATATTGCTTAGGTTATATGATATATAGCAGTATATGTGAAGTATAATGTTTGTTATGTTAATATAGTTTGATTACTTTTATATGAATGCAAATTTGCCTGTGTCACAGGTGATGATTCAATAAAGGTGTTTAAAAAAAACAGCCTCTCTATAAGAGCATCAGCAATTGTAGCAGGACTATGGTGCTCATCCTCTGCTGGGGCAATAACAGCAGTAGCTAAGTATGACTCCAACCCTCCAGCAGGGTAACAGCAATGATTCCTCATTATGACTCCAACCTTGCGGCAGTGTGATGGCAGTGATAGCTCAGTATGCCTCCAATCCTGTGGCAGGGTAATGGCAGTGATAGCTCAGTATGACTCCAACCCTGCAGCAGGGTAATGTCAGTGATAGCTCAGTATGACTCCAACTCTGTAGCAGGGTAATGGCAGTGATAGCTCAGTATGACTCCAACCTGCAGCAGGGTGATGTCAGTGATAGCGCAGTATGACTCCAAACCTGCAGCAGGGTAACAGCAGTAATAGCTCAGTATGACTCCAACCCTGCGGCAGGGTAACGGCAGTGATAGCTCAGTATGACTCCAACCCTGTGGCAGGGTAATGGCAGTGATAACTCAGTATGAATCCAACCCTGCAGCAGGGTAACGGTAGTGATACCTCAGTATGACTCCAACCCTGCTGCAGGGTAATGGCAGTGATAGCTCAGTATGACTCCAACCCTGCAGCAGGGTAATGGCAGTGATAGCTCAGTATGACTCCAACCCTGCAGCAGGGTAATGGCAGTGATAGCTCAGTATGACTCCAACCCTGTGGCAGGGTAATGGCAGTGATAACTCAGTATGACTCCAACCCTGCTGCAGGGTAATGGCAGTAATAGCTCAGTATGACTCCAACCCCGCGGCAGGGTAATGGTAGTGAAAACTCAGTATGACTCTAACCCTGCAGCAAGGTAACAGCAGTGATACCTCAGTATGACTCCAACCCTGTGGCAGGGTAATGGCAGTGATAGCTCAGTATGACTCCAACCCTTCAGCAGGGTAATGGCAGTGAAAGCTCAGTATGACTCCAACCCTGCAGCAGGGTAATGTCAGTGATAGCTCAGTATGACTCCAACCCTGTGGCAGGGTAACGGCAGTGATAACTCAGTATGAATCCAACCCTGCAGCAGGGTAACGGTAGTGATACCTCAGTATGACTCCAACCCTGCTGCAGGGTAATGGCAGTGATAGCTCAGTATGACTCCAACCATGCAGCAGAGTAATGTCAGTAATAGCTCAGTATGACTCCAACCTTGCAGCATGGCAATGGCAGTGATAGCTCAGTATGACTCCAACCCTGCAGCAGGGTAATGGCAGTGATAGCTCAGTGTGACTCCAACCCTGCAGCAGGGTAATGGCAGTGATAGTTCAGTATGACTCCAACCCTGTGGCAGGGCAACGGCAGTGACAACTCAGTATGACTCCAACCCTGCTGCAAGGTAATGGCAGTGATAGCTCAGTATGACTCCAACCCTGCGGCAGGGTAATGGTAGTGAAAACTCAGTATGACTCTAACCCTGCAGCAAGGTAACAGCAGTGATACCTCAGTATGACTCCAACCCTGTGGCAGGGTAATGGCAGTGATAGCTCAGTATGACTCCAACCCTTCAGCAGGGTAATGGCAGTGAAAGCTCAGTATGACTCCAACCTTGTGACAGGGTAATGGCAGTGATAGCTCAGTATAACTCCAACCCTGCGGCAGGGTAATGGCAGTGAAAGCTCCAACCCTGCAGCAGGGTAATGTCAGTGATAGCTCAGTATGACTCCAACCCTGCAGCAGGGTAATGGCAGTGATAGCTCAGTATGACTCCAACCCTGCGGCAGGGTAATGGCAGTGATAGCTCAGGATGACTCCAACCCTGCAGCAGAGTGATGGCAGTGATAGCTTAGTATGACTCCAACCCTGCAGCAGGGTAACAGCAGTGATAGCTCAGTATGACTCCAACCCTGCAGCAGGGTAATGGCAGTGATAGCTCAGTATGACTCCAACCCTGCGGTTGGGTAATGGCAGTGATACCTCAGTATGACTCCAACCCTGCAGCAGGGTAATGTCAGTGATAGCTCAGTATGACTCCAACCCTGCAGCAGGGTAATGGCAGTGATAGCTCAGTATGACTCTAACCTTGCAGCAGGATAATGGCAGTGATAGCTCAGTATGACTCCAGCCCTGCAGTAGAGTAATGGCAGTGATAGCTCAGTATGACTCCAACCCTGCAGCAGGGTAATGTCAGTGATAGCTCAGTATGACTCCAACCCTGCAGCAGGGTAATGGCAGTGATAGATCAGTATGACTCCAAAACTGCAGCAGGGTAATGGCAGTGATGGCTTAGAATGACTCCAACCCTGCTGCAGGGTGATGTCAGTGATAGCTCAGTATGACTCCAACCCTGCAGCAAGGTAACGGCAGTGATAGCTCAGTATGACTCCAACCCTGTGGCAGGGTAACAGCAGTGATAGCTCAGTATGACTCCAACCCTGCAGCAGGGTAATGACAGTGATAGCTCAGTATGACTCCAACCCTGTGGCAGGGTAGCAGCAGTGATCACTCAGTATGACTCCAACCCTGCAGTAGGGTAACAGCAGTGATAGCTTAGTATGACTCCAACCCTGCTGCAGGGTAACATCAGTGATAGCTCAGTATGACTCCAACCCTGTGTCAAGGTAATGGTAGTGATAGTTCAGTACAGTTTGTATTCTTCAGCAGCATGAGTTTCTGCTCCCATCCTATGATGAGGAGGGGGTACAGCAACAGCGGGATAGATAGCTAAGCTTAAAAACTCCTTTGTGGTCATTAAACTAGCACACACCTATGAACCCATAACATCCATCCTCTTACAGAATGAAATGGGTGGACCTTATACTCTGATCCCGAAACTTTAATCTAAGGCTGATCTACTGCAGGAACATAAAATGATTCCCCAAGTATAATCCTTCCACTCGCCACCCCCGTACGCTGGCAGATAAATATGCTTTATTTACAAATATGTTCTATGTAGGAAAACTGATCTGACTGCTAATTACCTGTGCATCAAATGTGTTTCATACACAAAGAAATGTACCACAGGACACCTGGACATTACATCCATGTTTAAATCTGTTCAGCCTCATTGCCCAACTAATCTCACTAACAGTCACTGTTTCAATCATCTCTCATCATTACTTCTAACTTGTAAAGGAAGACACTACAGTCAGCTTCCACAAATCTTTATAAAAAAGGCAAACAAAAAATTATCACAAAAACTGCTGTACACCAGGGATTGTTCTATTACAAAGCCACTAAAGTGAGAAAAGCATGCTTTAACATAATTTTTCAATAAATGTCCATCATTCTGCCATAACATAATGTTTTAGGATAAACTTTTAATTGTGCCACCTGTGGATGATTGCTACCTGAACTGTGGCACCAAAGTTGTGCCACTGACCATTTCACAAAAAAACTGGGAAACACTTCCAACAGAGCTAAATCTGGTAACTGACAGCTCAGAAATGGCTTGAGTGCTGTGTGTTATGGAAGACTATCTTTCCACACTTGTTCTGACAAATGTTTGCACTGTCCCTATTTGGTAGCCTCCAGGCCAGAGGTGAGCAAAATTAAATAAATGATAATTAAATAACACAATAAATAAATAACCATGCCATTCAGTGTACTTTATGAAATGCAGCATAAACCTACTTTCTACAATTTATCAGAGTTCTTTGTTACGTTGCAACAGTCTTGAAAGGATCCTGAAACTGTTGCAAGGAGTTTTTTACATGATTGCAAACTCCTCGCTACAGTTCAATAGACATGCAGAACGTCAATGCAGCAGCAGGCACCTCTGCAGCGATTACTTCTGGAACATACTGAGAACTGATGAGCACATGGAATAAAGTGACAATTGCACCCTCTTACTGTTTACACCCAGGGCACCCTCTCTTCTCTCAGCAGCACCCTTACTACAGTTCTGATGCTGTCATTCAGTACCAACACAACTTTACTGGCAGTGATGGTATAATTTCAGCTGACTTATAAAAGATGCTGCATGCATTTTTAGACCTATTCCCTATGTAGTTAGAACATTAGATCTTAGCAGAAATGAAACAGTGGGTGGAAAATATTTACCTTTCTCAATATGGACAGAATATGAAAACATCAATTAGCACTGATTTTACTGAATACATATCCAGATGGAGAAAGCAATACCTGAACACCAAGCTCAAACATTATAAATATTGACAAAAATGTCTGTAGTCTTAAGATTGTTGCCCATGTAATCATCACAGTACCACAGATAAATTCAGTGTCGTACAGTTATCTAGCTGTTAACGGTTATTGAATTCTTACGTTATTTGGTTAACCACTGAATAAGAGACAGTATCTGTTCATAATAATGTACACATAAAAGTCATGGGTATACTGTCTGCAGGTCACATGCATCTGCTGAAATATTTAGAGGTAGACAATGCCAAAATACTCATCTTAAATGAAGACAACACCAGAAAAGAATCTCTCTGTATCCTTTAGTAGGACTTGGAGAAAAGGAAGAGTGCATATAATCTCTCTCTCTTTAACACAACCTCCTCATTCCATTTAAATATTTACTTAAATAATCTCTGTACCATTCAGGCTTTTGTCTTACTTTATTTTACAAGGTTAGAATTATGAGTCCAGAAAATAGCACAACAGTAATTAAAAAGACTCAGCTGTTTATATTTTATAAAAGTCTTGCTTTCTCTTAATCCTGCACTTTTAAACAATGGTTTTTAGTGCACTTTCTCCACTAAGTTGGAATGGTAGTACTGTGTACTTCTGTTTTCTTTGAGAGTCCTTGGAGACGGTGGCAGTAGACAACTGGTGTTTAAATGTCTGTGAATGACATCTCATATTTTTTTAGGTCTCCCATAGTTTCTATTTTCAACTTACTTCAGGATGTAAGTTATTTCCACAACCTGAGGAATGAATAGGCCATATAGATTGGGAAGCTGAGGGCTGACAGTCCACTGGGGTCCAAAAATGAAATGCCTGCTCATACCTATGATTATGAAATATATAAAGTACAGTTGTGTAAGTAAACTTACCATAACAGCAGATGTTTGAATAGATCATTGTTGCAGTAGCAAAAACTGTATAGGACATATCCTGCCAAGGATTGGATGACCGGCCAACTTCCAAAGCTTTAGGGCACTTTCCACATGCCCTAACCACTGTACAGCTCAGGGACAGTGCTATGACATCACTGGTTAGGGTGCCAAATTGTCAGAGCTTTCTTACCTAAGAGCAAGGAAGGCTAGAATCATGCCAGCTAGGCATGTGCTTGGAGAAATGAAAAGGATAATGTCCGCACGCTGACATAAAACACAACAAAAAGAAGGGGGAAGGAGAGACGGTGTTCCTACTGCAACAGTAATCTATTCTATCATCTACTGTTATGGTAAGTTTACTTGCACAAATGTAGTATGTGCATCATTACTTGGATAAATACCAGACCTTAGAATGAAAGGGACAAGGAAGAAGCATTAGAGTCCAGGAGCGGATGTAGAAAAGTCCTAGTAAAGCCTGCACTGGACCGAGCGGATGTAGAAAAGTCCTAGTAAAGCCTGCACTGGACCGAGCGGATGTAGAAATGTCCTAGTAAAGCCTGCACTGGACCTAGAGAAAGAATCTAGTTTGCAGTACTTGGGAAAGGAGTACATAGATAAGCAAGTTGCTGCCTCTAGAATATTTCTAGAGCCAACCCTTTTCCAAAATGCCACACAAGTAGTCAAAGCCCTGGTACGGTGGGCCCTGACTTCACCTGAACATTTCTTGTTATGGTGAGAATAACAAAAACTTTCCCTTTTCAGCAATTTTTTTGAGGATCTCAGCAGAGGAAAGGCCTGAAGAAGCCTAGCTTTGTTACCCTCCAGTAAATTCTAAGAATGTAGCCAGGCAAATCTTTTCATCACTGACCCAGTGGCAGCTGCTCTAGAAACAGCATCAGCGGTGTTGTAAGAACATTTTTAGAGTGTGCTTGGTTATGTCTTAATCGCTGCAGTAGGAAGGAAGGAAGGTCAGCGATTAACTTTCACATATTCTCAAAAGAAGCCACCAGAATCTTAGACATATGAGCCTGACAAGTCACTATTCTGAAGGCTAAAGTGGGAAGAAGTATAAACTTTCTTCCTAAACCTATCAAATGCTTCTCCATCTTTGTCAGAAGGAATAAGGGTTAGCTGCCATAAGGTGTTTGGCAGGTGATGACTTACCATAACTTGCCATCTGTGTTATCCGGTGTCACTATTCATCACTCTTGGGTTGTAAGATCCAACATCGGATCCGATCTGGAAACTTTACAGACAGCTTCTAGGCTCGAGCTCCTCCCACTGTCATGATCCCTTACTACCCTCTAACCCATCAGATCAAGATTGCCCTAAGCCAGAAAGCAGATAAGAAAAACCTTGAACACCAGACAGGACAACTCCACATCCTCTAGATCCTACAAGATGGGGGATGGAGGGAGGGACAGTGATGAATAGTGACAAAGGATTAACAGATGCCAAGTTATGGTAAGTACATAACTCTATCTGATGTTATCCATGTAACTATTCCTCACTCTTGGATCAGTCCCCCCAGCTACCCTGAATCCTGAGAGGCCTCATGGAAGGACATGCCAAAGAACTGTGGGGACCACCAGATTGGCTTTCTTGAGGAAGTCCTGCTCCTGGAGACAATGTCAAGTTTCTAGTGACTAACAAAAGTGTTAGGCGAAGACTAGGTGGCTGCAGCACAAATGTCATCTATGGAATGACGGGTAAGATAGGCAGTTGAGGTAGCCACTGACCTAGTAGAATGAGCTCTGATTGGACCTGGTAAGGATAAACCTCTGGATGAATAAGGAAATGCACATCGAAATCCAACAAAAAGTAGTAACTTTAGAGACCACCTGACCCTTTCTGTTAAGAGAGAATGCCACAAACAGCTGGTCAGATCTGAGAAAATCCTTTGTTCTATCTATGTAGAATCATAATTGTCTATGTACATCTAGTATATGCAACAAATATTCCCCTTTATTAGAAAGGTTAGGGAAGAAAACTGGCAAATGAACTGATTTAAATTTGCTTCTGTGGCAACCTTAGGCATGAACAAAGGATTACAATAAGCAGATAAAAAGAACACCAGAACTACGGAGTAGTGACCCAGCAATCGCAATGGATAAACAGATAAAAGTCAGATAAATAAAACGCAGTACCATGCGCCGGGTCTGATGGCTCACTTCAAAAGTTCTCTTCCTTCTTCTAGGCAACGTTCAGCATAAAAAATCACAAAAATAGATAAATACAGCAAGAGACTGCAAACTGTTAGGTTCAAACAGTTTAATTCGATATCTGTTAGCGCTTTCACCCTGAGGCTTCGTCAGACAGTACAAAATAACATTAAACAGAGTAAATTTAAATACAAGGGTGCCGCTAGCAATAGGCTAAAAGAATCACATGTTTCAATCATTAATTAAACATTAATAAAACATTTAAAATGCATCTTATAATACTGATAAAATCATTAAAAATATTAAAAATGCATGAGAAAATATATTTATATTAATAAGAAATAATAATCTTGATGTTATCACATTATATTCTAATTATCAGTAAAAAAATGCATTCTAGGGTCTATAGCATCTCTTAGCTTTCAGCACGGGTGCTATATGAACTTTCTCATTCAATCCAGGATATTTATCAGCTCTACACCTTATTATCCAAGACATCTCCCTTTCCAAAGTGTAGTTAATAAAATCGCCACCCCTGCTACTACAGTGAACCTCTTGTAAGACACTAAATAAAAAAGTATGCAAGGGACCCGTAGACTTAACATGCCTAGCTAAGGCATTTGTTTCATTGCCTATCCTGATCTGATACATGTGCTCCCTGATTCTCTCTCTAAGCATCCTGTTCGTTTTACCAATATAAAACGAAGTACAAGCTGAGCACCTAGCGAGATAAATAACATTGGAGCTAGTACAAGTGGTATTTGTGTTCAATTTAAATTCATAATGTGAGATTGGATGTATAAACGAACTCCTAACATCAATAAAGCCACATTGGTTACAGTGCCCACATGGATTGGTATTGGATGCCTGAGAGTTACTATAACTAATAGTGGGTCGTAACAATTTATTACACAACATATATCTAAGGTTAGGTTTGTTCTTATAGCTAATAAGAGGTTTCGGTCCTACTATCTTACTGACAGCTGAATCCAGGGTCAATATCTCCCATCTATTTTCTAAGAAATTCCTTATGGCTCCAGCATCTTGTGTATAAAAAAGGGGGGCTCTGGTCATATTCGAGGGTGGATTAGATGACAGTGAGCTATGATCCAAAGCAAATTCGGAAAAATATGGTCTCACTGTGCTTGTTCGAAGTCCACTGACTTCAAACTCCATCCTATTAAAATCACGTGCATCATACCCTCTATTTAAAAACATCCTTTTCATTCTATCAATCTCTTCAGTATATCCAGACTCACTTGGATTTAACCTAGCTGCCCTTAAAATTTGACCTTTCATGACGTTATTGAATACATAGGTAGGATGCATACTTTGACGATGGAGTAAGGCATTCCTGTGACAGGGTTTCCTATGTATAGAAGTATTTATTAGTCCACTCGGAAGTCTCTGTAAGGAGACATCTAAGAAAGAGATAATATCTCTGGAATAGTTCAAGGTGAATTTCAAAAATTCTGTAGACTGATTAATAACATCAAAGAATAACAACAGTTCTTCTTCATTCCCAAACCATAAGAAAAAGAGATCATCTACGAATCTTTGATAAAACCCCATGAAATTCTTATAATAATCCAGCTGAAAAAGATATTGTTCCTCCCATTGGGCCATAACAATGTTGGCGTAGCTATTGGCACATGATGTGCCCATAGCTACGCCATCTTTCTGTAAATATAATTGATCTCTAAAAATAAAAACATTATTGGCCAATACAGTTTCCATGAATAATGCCAGTAAATCTATGAATTTGTTACTGTAATTAGATTTACTACGTAAAAAATCAAGAAAATATTGCACTCCCAGGGTATTAGGTATGATAGTAAATAAACTGACAACATCCATGCTAACTAGAAAGAATTCACATGTTGGATAATCATTTTTCATGTATGCATAAAGCTCTATCAAGAATTGTTTACTATCTCTTAAAATGTGAATACTTTTTTCAACCAATGGTCTCGAAAAAAACTCCAAGTAAATGGATAGGGGTTCAGTTAACCACCCCTGTCCAGATACAATGGGTCTCATAGGTGGATAATGTAAAGACTTATGCACCTTAGGAAGGCCCTGTATAATTGGAATTCTGGGGTTCTTCACTTTGAAATAATTATAAAGTTCGTCATTGTACTAGCTCCAATGTTATTTATCTCGCTAGGTGCTCAGCTTGTACTTCGTTTTATATTGGTAAAACGAACAGGATGCTTAGAGAGAGAATCAGGGAGCACATGTATCAGATCAGGATAGGCAATGAAACAAATGCCTTAGCTAGGCATGTTAAGTCTACGGGTCCCTTGCATACTTTTTTATTTAGTGTCTTACAAGAGGTTCACTGTAGTAGCAGGGGTGGCGATTTTATTAACTACACTTTGGAAAGGGAGATGTCTTGGATAATAAGGTGTAGAGCTGATAAATATCCTGGATTGAATGAGAAAGTTCATATAGCACCCGTGCTGAAAGCTAAGAGATGCTATAGACCCTAGAATGCATTTTTTTACTGATAATTAGAATATAATGTGATAACATCGAGATTATTATTTCTTATTAATATAAATATATTTTCTCATGCATTTTTAATATTTTTAATGATTTTATCAGTATTATAAGATGCATTTTAAATGTTTTATTAATGTTTAATTAATGATTGAAACATGTGATTCTTTTAGCCTATTGCTAGCGGCACCTTGTATTTAAATTTACTCTGTTTAATGTTATTTTGTACTGTCTGACTAAGCCTCAGGGTGCTAACAGATATCGAATTAAACTGTTTGAACCTAACAGTTTGCAGTCTCTTGCTGTATTTATCTATTTTTGTGATTTTTTATGCTGAACGTTGCCTAGAAGAAGAAAGAGAACTTTTGAAGTGAGCCATCAGACCCGGCGCATGGTACTGCGTTTTATTTATATGAACAAAGGATTAGTTCGAAGAGGCACTCTGTCTTTATGAAACACCATGAAAGGTGGTTTGATAGAAAGTGCCTGCAACTCTGAAACTCTTCTATCTGAAGTTATGGCTACCAGAAAGGCAATCTTCCATGACAAGAATTTGACTTCGCATGTGGCAGCAGGCTCAAAAGGACTCTTTGTAAGAGATTACAGCAGAAAGGAAAGGTCCCAAAGTGGGGAAGGATCCTTTACAGGAGGCCTGAGCAGAAAAAGGCCCTTCAAAAAGGCCTTACACAGGTGAGAGGAATAGGTAGGTTCCTCACAAACATGAAAATTGGAAATAGCTGCCAACTGTCCTTTGACAGTTTAGAAACTAGCCCCTTCCTGAAAGAGTGAAGACAAGAAGAGCAAGATATCCAGGATGGGAGACAAGATGGCGTCCAGATATCGTTTCCTGGCCCAGACAGAGAACCGTTTCCACTTATTTGTGTATACCTTTCTAGTGGATGCCTTTCGAGATGCCAGAATAATGTTCCTGACAGGAGAAGCAAGCCTGGACTGATTCAAGATTATGGGAAGTGGACAAACCATGCCGTCAGGTGAAGAGTCTGGAGGCTGGGAATCAGAAGCTGAGAAGGATGGGAAATCAGATCCAGAAGGGGATTTAGTACCCAAGGGAGGTACTTCAAATGAGACCATAGAAAGGGGAACCACACCTGACGAGGCCAAAAGGGGGCAATGAGGATCAAGGTGGCCTTGAGGTGATGAGCTTTCTGAAGCACTCTGGGAATGAGAGGTATAAGAGGATAGGCATAAAGGACACCCAAGGGCAACCGTAAACCAGAGCATCCCTGGGGGACTCCTTGACTGGGGAATCAGGGCAAAATACCAGCTGCATTTGTGATTGTAAGGGGAAGCAAACAGATCACAGCTCAGCTGACCCCAATGAAGGAAGATCTCTTTCGCCAAAGAAGGATTCAGGGATCACTCATGAGGACTCAGGTTTGCCCTGCTGAGTCTGTCCACCAGCACATTGGACTCTTCAGGAATGTGTGTTGCAAGAAGAAAACACCCTGAGGACATCGCCCATTTCCACACCCTCATGGCCTTGCGACAAAGCAGATTAGAATGCATACCCCCTTGTTTGTTAATGTACCAGACAACAGCCATGCTGTCTCTGTGAACTGCAATGGTACCCAGAGGGAGGCAGTCCTGAAAGGCTTGCACATGAGGAGGACTGCTCTCATGTCCAAGACACTGATGTGCAGTTTGGTCTCTGCAGTGGACCACATACCTTGGACCATCTTTCTCTGAAAATGCCGCACCCCCCTCCCCAACATGGAAGCATTCAAGGTCACTTTTGCACTGGGGGGAGGGAGAGAGAATGGTCTGCCTGCTAGGAGATCGGGAGACTAGATCCACCAAAGGAGATGATGCCTACCACTGGAGTGAGACAGATAAGGGCTGTAATCAGATGGGACAGGGAAGACCACTGAACCACTAGAGTCCACTGCAGAATCCTCATGTAGAACCTGGCTAATGGTACCAGATAGATCACTGCCACCATGGACCCTAAGGCCCTGAGAATAAGGTGGGCCTGGGGATGAGTCAGATCTAGAAGCCATTGAACATGAGTTCTGATGAGAAGTACAAGGTTGAGAGGGAGCTCTGCAATCTCCAACACAGTGTCCAACTGGATCTTGATAAATTCCAAATTTGGGGATGGAACCAGATTCAATTTGGGGAGATTCACTGTAATTCCTAACTGGTTGAACAGTTGAAGAAGGTACTGAGAGGCAGTGGCCAGTCAATGCTTTGTGGGTGCTGTGAGGAGCCAATCATCGAGGAATGGAAACACCTGGAATCCCTGCAGTCTCAGGTGAGCTGCGACCACTACCATGCACTTGATGAACACCTGAGGGGGGCTGTGGTGAGACCAAAGGGCAGGGTCCTGAACTGGTAGGGATTAGCTCCTACTTGAAAACGGAGATGTCTCCTGGAGTGTCTGTCTATTTTTATGTGATAGCATGCATCCTAGAGATCCACAGAGCATATCCAATCATCCTTGTGCAAAAGAGGCACAATGAACTGAACTGTGACCATCCAGAACTTGTACTTATTGATGGAGAGACTGAGCTCGCTGAGTTCCAGGATTGAACGCAGGTCCCCATCTTTTTTGGATCCAAAAAAAAGTAAGAGTAAGTTCTGGATTCTCATTGCTCTGGGTTGACCTCTTGGATGGCTCTCTTCTGAAGTAGCTTGAGTACTTCTTTCTGGGCTAACTCCCTCTGATGGGGTGATGCATCAGGGAGGTATCTCCTGATTGGAGGTGAAGACTGAGAAAAGGGAATAGAATAGCCCCTGGAAATAATGTTTAGCACCCAGCGATCTTTTGTAATGTTTGCCCAGGCCAAAAGGTGCAGTGACAAATGACCCCTGACTGCCTCCAGGGCAGGACAGTCAGGTAGCACTTCAGGAGTGCTGCTGAGACTTCTCAGAGAAAGATTCATTGGAGCTCTGATTTTGCGGACCCCTCTGCCTCGGGGGGTGGTATCTACCATTGAACCCTCTCCCCCGACCTCTAGAGGAGGGCTCATCCTGAGCATCTGGAAAGGCAAACTGCAACTTACAAAACCACATTTTCCTGACCCCTTGCTGCATCCTGGAGAATGAGTGCTTAGGGGTGGAAAACCTGATTCCCACAGCCGACAAGGTCTTGCTTACCTGCTCACTGTGGGTGAGACTGTCTTTGACCAAAGGACCAAAAATAGTAGATCCATCGAAGGGGGTGTTGATGAAAGATGCCTTAAAGGACTCCACAAAACCACAAAGGTGCAGCCAGGTGTGATGCCAAATAGCGATACCTGTGCCGGCTGCTCGAGAGGCACTTTACATAGCATTGGTAATCAGCCTCATTGATGAATTAGTCAGGGAAGAAAGTCAAGATAGTTTGGGGGACACCTTACTTAGTTCCCCGGCAGACAGTAACTCAGAAAGGAATGTGGTAAGCTCCTTGACCAAGTCTCTCTGTAGTCAGGTGATATGTGCCAAGTAGTTAAGCACCCACAGACCGAATGTAGCTGAGGCGAAAACCCATTTCCATGCTTGTCAATCACCCAGGACTCATGGTTAGGGGGATAAACAGACGTGCTCTGCTCCACCAACTCTTTCTTAGTGGTGGCAGCTTCCACAATTGCATTGAGTGGCACACCCTTGGACCAGAACTGTTTGTTGGAAAGGTGGCTGAGGAACTTATCAGTGCATTTAGGAACAGGTTCCATAGTATCTGGCTCCTTCCACATCCTGTTGTATTTCTTACAGAAAAAAGGTGTGGCGATGGGCTCCCCCTGTGGTGCCTCCGTCGCCAATTTCTTTATGGGCTTTTGGGAAAAGAAATACCTTTTTTCTGTTAGTGATAGGATGCGTCCTGTACAATTTTATACAAGATACCTGGACGACATTTTTATCCTTTACCATGGTAATGACAAAGAAGCCACAGAATTTGTTGACTATTTAAATGACACGACTGAATTTTTAAAATTTACATCAAAATTCTCATCAATAGAAATTGACTATCTCGATGTAAAGTTGAGAAAGGAGGGGAACACTTATTTATCCAGTGTTTACAGAAAACCAACATACTGTAATTCTTTCCTACACTTCACAAGCCACCACCCGTACAAACAAAAAAGATCCATTGTGAAGGGACAAATGGTAAGGGCTGTTAGAATGTGTAGTGACCCCGACACCTTTCACAAGGAATGTAGCCTATTAAGTAACATGTTCCTTAATAGAGGTTACCCTAGTCATCTCATTGATGAGATTAGGTCAGAAGTGTCATCCAAAAGGACAAATGGAGTTTATAAACCAATCCTGCAAAGTAACTTAACTACCAACACCAGCATCAATGATGCGTTTAGGGTTTCCCTTGAGGATACTCTTCTTCTAGATGTTACTTCCTCGAACAACCAAGTGCATGACTTTTCCATCAGTTACGTCCACACTTACAGTCTCAATTCCTACACTACTACTGCACTTATCAAGAAAAACTGGCAATTTATTTTAGGGAGCCCAGGATTCTCTGAGAAATTAGGCCTTTCCCCTAATTTTGTTTTTAAGAGAAATAATAATTTGAAGGAGCTTCTACAGAGGGACCTGACCAAAAGAACTTTTAACAAACGTCTGGGCATGTACTCTTGTGGGTTTTGCAACTGGTGCCATAAAATGAGGGTAGGGCAGTCCTTCACATTAAGGGAGAGGAAGTATTTAATTAATGCCCCACTCAATTGTGAAAGCAGATCAGTAGTATATGCGGCCTTCTGCGATTGCTGTCCGTCATTTTATTTGGGGAAGACCGACCGCAGATTAAGGGACCGTGTGTATGAGCACATGTATGCAATCAAGAAGAATTCTGATGTGAACGCACTGGCTAAGCACATTGATAACCATCCCGGACATTCTTTCTCGTTTATGGTGATAGACCAAGTAGCAAATAGTATCCGGGGAGGTCCAACACCCCTCCTCTTGGAAGTACGCGAACTGGAGTGGCAATTGCGTTTAGACGCATTTAGCTACCCTGGCCTAAATGAAAACTGCAACATCTCAGCAGTACTCAAACTGAGGAGCTACTTGAGATAACACACCTTCTCGTAGATTTCCATCACTGGCTCATGTACATTGACATCCCAACTAGTCCCTTTCGTACCATGCATATCACAACCATTAAATGTCTCTTTGCTGTCTTGTTCCCTTGTGATAGGGGCCTGCTAGACTCGCTTACATGATATTACACACAAACATTTTTTTCCCCTCTTTAATCCACCCCCTCCCCCCCCTCCCTTCCTCTACCCCTTGGTGTTACACATGTACCTCACTTTATACCTTGAGTCACCTTTAGACCTATCTTCATGTTGTTTATTCACATATTCTGTTACTAATTTTTAGAATTTTATAAGATTTTATTTCCATGCTGATGTTTCAGCAGCACTTCATTATCATTTTTTAATTTGTTACATGAAGTATAACCTGTATATTCTTTTTGTTGTAGATATTGTTTATTTTAAGTTCCTACCTGTTTAAATTTTAATTCATTCATAGGAATTTATGTTGTCATTTCCCTTTTGACTAGTATAAAAGGGGCGTGTGCTTTATTTGACTGTTTGAATATTTTTCTCTGAGGAAGCCATACCTTGGTGTGGCGAAAACGTTTGTTACAAATAAAAGAACCGTTAAGACTACGCTTGGTTTATTTGCTGGTACAAGGTTTCCGTGGCATTACTGTTTCTTCATTCTTTCTTAGTGGTGGCAGCTACCACAATTGCATTGAGTGGCACACCCTTGGACCAGAACTGTTTGTTGGAAAGGTGGCTGAGGAACTTATCAGTGCATTTAGGAACAGGTTCCATAGTATCTGGCTCCTTCCACATCCTGTTGGCAATAAGGTCTACAAGCTCATCCACAGGGGGGAAACCCAGGAGGTAGATGGTCTTGTCCTGAAAGCCTTCAGGAACACGGACTCTTTGGAGGATGGGGAAAGGGAAGACCATCCACCTTTAAGCTTGAGGATTTCTAAGATGTCCCCAAAGGAGACATCTTTGGGTGGAGACCTGGGGATCCATCCCCTTCATTGAGGTCCGTATCCTCCGTGAGAGACACTGTAGGGTTGTCTAGGTGTCTCCTCTTACAGGATCTCTTCTGAGGGACCTCCTCCACAGGGGGTTCAGGGAAGAATTCAGAAGAAAGGGGGACCCCAAGTGGGGTAACTCTTGCCTGAAGGCTAGTTTGAGAGGGCTGACCAGAAGCAGGATGAGAAGAGTCTGCTTGGAGGGGTTGGGAATGGACTCTGGAAGGCCAAGGAGGAAACACTGTGGGAGAAAAAAGTCATCTCTACCACCTGGAAAGCCAAAGGTCTGGGTGATGCCCCATCCACACTCCCTGAAAGCAAGCCCACCTGAGAAGAGAGACCAGAGCAAGCCAGTGCCTCCTGCCCTTCAGATAGTACCAGCCCCAAGCTGTTGAGGGATGAAGCGCCAAGGTGAAGGGACCTATCCAAGAAAAACGGTCCAGAGTCCCCACCCAAGGACTCTGGGGCAACAGGTCAGGACCAGGACTTCACTTGCCCAGGGGGAGGCTGGGCAGAGGCAGTCAGCGACTCCAATGGGATAAGGACAGAAAGGTCTCTAGGGACCCCTGTCTCCTCCCCTGTGTGATCCAGGGCTTGAAAGTCCAAAACCAACTGAGTCAGATGAGAATATGCCAACAGGAGGGTAAGGGATGGACCCCTGGACAGATGAGTAGGGGACGCAAGAAGCCCCAACTCAATCTGAGCTTTGAGGAAGGACCTCATCATCCTGTCCATATCTTTTGGGAGCAAATGCCTGGAGGGCCTAGAGGAGGAGAAGGACGGATGCCTGGATCCCAAGGATCTCCCCTCAGAGGAACAACTCCTGTGCTTGGACACAGAAGGAGACTTCCTCAAGCCAGAACCTGAGAGGGATATGATAATCATGGGATCTGACACCAATCCTAGATCCAACTGCCTCAGATCCAAGGGCAAGCAAGGATCTGAATGGTTGGATCCCACATGAATTGGATCCAAGGAAGACAGATCCATGGCTGGTCCATATTTGTCTGGATCCGAAGGCCTCACTCCAGAGACCTTGGATCCGGGGAGTAGATTCCTGTGACCTCAGAACCGAGGCCTCAGAGAGGAAGCCCTGGATCCGTGGGGAGAGTCACAGGGCCTAGGACCTGAGGATATCGAATCTGACTGGATCAAGGTTGGAGTCAGATCCGAGGAACTGGGATCCGACAGCCTTGCCTTTTTAGAGGAAGAAAACCTGGAGAGTGAGGGGGCCTTCCTTTTATGCTTGAAGGGTCCATGCTTTGCAGGAGACTGAGTCAAGGGACCCCCTTGAGCCAACCCTTTCAAAAGAAGCTTGTTTTGGCACTCAACCAAAGCCCTGGGGATGAATGCTGCACAAATGTTGCATTCAAACTCCAGGTGGTCAGCGCACAAACAGTAAAGGAACTCCTCATATGAATCAAACCTAGGCATCTTCCAACCACATGAGGAGCACCTTTTGAAACCAACTGGCTTGTCAGACATGGTGGATAATCCTTAAACCTAAGGGACATGCTGGACTCTAAACCAGGAAACAAGCAAAGGTCAGAGCCAGAAAACACAGCCAATCACAGTACCACTATGGATTATAACACAACAATCAACCATAGAATACTAAACTAAACCAAAAAACAACTAAGTAGCGCACTACAAAAAGGGCACCAAAACACAAACTAAAACATTGAGAAATAAAATGGGAAGGGAGGGACTAAAACTACCATAACTGCACTGAAGACACTAAACTCTAACAATAAACTCTGATATAGAAGAAAAAATTTGAAAATAGTTTGAAAATACAGCTACTTATCCCCACTGGAGACTCAAGCCAGAGAATCTGCTTCTGATGTGGAGCGAGGCAAATGAGATCTGAGGGGTTAAAGAGCAGCAAGGGATCATGGGAGTGGGAGGAGCTTGAGCCTAGAAGCTGTCTGTAAAGTTGCCAGCTCAGATCAGGTGTCAGATCCTATGACCCAAGCGTGATGAATAGTGACATGGATAACATTAGAGTGAGGCAAAAAAGATCTGAGGGGTTAAAGGGCAGCAAGGGATCATGGGAGTGGGAGGGCTCGAGCTTAGAAGCTGTCTGTAAAGTTGCCAGCTCAGATCAGATGTCAGATCCTATGACCCAAGCATGATGAATAGTGACATGGATAACATCAGAGCGAGGCAAACAAAATCTGAAGGGTTAAAGGGCAACAAGGGATCATGGGAGTGGGAGGAGCTCGAGCCTAGAAGCTGTCTGTAAAGTTGCCGGCTCAGATCAGATATAAAGTCCTACGACCCAAGCATGATGAATAGTGATATGGATAACATCGGATCTAAATTTGTGGGTCTGAGGAATCATATATAATTTATGAGACTTTCTGTGGTCAGGAAGCTGACTGTCAGCTAAACTCCCGGCCACATGGAAAGCATCCCCTAAGGCTTGCATAACAAGGGTGATGACTGCAGATCAAAGGAAATCCACCTGTAGCAAATTATAATACCTTTTCTGGGACTCTGGGACTGCTTTTTCTTCCCAGGCTATAAAAGCTAGTCTGCATTAGGAGGTAGGATCCAGTTACCCCGTTTGCTTAAGTAGAGGATTTGCCTGGCCCCATTCTCAGAATTTATCAGAGGATGTCAAAGCTGAATTCCTAAATGTTCCCCTGAATAAAGAGGTATTATTAATTTCTTTATTCTGGCAATAGTATCAAAAAAGACAATTCTTCAGGTGGGGAATCTAAAGAAAAAAATTTACAGTAAGAACTTGACAAACATAGTTTAATTTCTAACAGGAGAAAACGACAAACCTGTGCTGTATAAACATCTCACCAAACAAATAAACCAGAGTAAAGCAGTCCAAAAAAGTAGAATGATGAGATGACACCAGGCTTCCAGCATAAAACGGAACAATCTTTTATTTTAAAACAACATAAGCACTTTCACAACTCTTGCTGCTTCTTCAGATGTCAGTATAAAAATGCAGTCACACAGCAATTTATACAGAAATTCAACTATCAAATCAAAAGAAATTAAGCAGTTGGATATGTGTGTGCCTCCTGGGGAAGGTTGGGCACTGGGCTGGCAACTTGACACTGCAAAACTCCACTGCCAATCATGAGCGGACAGATGATCTGCTGTGGTGACCCCTAACCGGGAAAAGCTGAAAGAAGAAGAAGAATATATTAAAAAAATACAAACAATAAATGCAATGAAAATTTAAAAATAGGAAATAAACTTAAAATCAACTAATGCACATAAGTGTATGCAAAGCTCATCTAAAAAGTGAGCGTGTTTGTAACAAAGGTTTAAGGGAAACTTTAATTTAGTCCTGAACCATAATCAGCCCTTAACCTGACTATCCACTTGCTCTCTAAGCTTTCAGTTTCATTCCTAACATCACCCAGCCTTTTAGTAGTGGCTACCTGTGCTGTAATCTGAAACTTAAAACAAGGTGTGTGTGAGGTGAGCTTCACATGTTTAGAAAGAGCACTGCACTCAGTACCATTATTAATATGTCTTAAGTGTTCCGCTATACGCTCCTTCAACTATCATAGAACTTCATGCAGGCAGTGCAGCATAATAAATAAACCACATGAGAAGAAGTGCAAGTAGCTTGAACATCAAACACATACTGTTTACCCTGATCTGGATGTATAAACATACCAGTGGTGCCAATATATCTGCAGCACTTGCAAGTGTGACATGGTCTAGTTCCTTTATAAGTGGAACCCATTTTATTCCTAGTAGTTCTACCATCGATAAACTGTTTTGGATAACAAAGCATCTGTTTTAAAGTTAGGTTGTTCACCCACTATATTTTTGAGATCATTATTCGTTGTTATAATGGGTCAATGTTTCCCTATAATATCCAAGACATACCTTGTAGTGTAAGAATAAGTCACTGGTACCCTGCATTTATCATCACTCAGTCTCTTAGGGTGAATAGAAGGTGGATTCTACCCTCTCTACATCAGAGACTTTATTCAATACTTGTACATTGCACCTCTTATAGCCCCTATCCACAAACTTATTCTCCAGGTGTTTCATTTCAGCCATAAAATTGCCATCACTAACATTCACCCTTGAGACTCTAAATCCTTGCCCTTGTACTATGTTACCAAATACATATTTAGGGTGCATGCTTGTTCGGTGTACTAAGTAACTAATTTCTACCTTGGAATACTCAGTTGTAAATCTCAGAAATGTAGCACTAGCATTAATCTGTTCTATAAACTTCACCAACTCATCTCATGTATCCTTCCAAATCAAAAATAAATCATCCACAAAACATCTGTAAAATAAAACATGTTCTACATATGATCCACAAAACATCTGTAAAATAAAACGTGTTCTACGTATGATCCACAAAACATCTGTAAAATAAAACGTGTTCTATGTATGATCCACAAAACATCTGTAAAATAAAATGTGTTCTATGTATGATCCACAAAACATCTGTAAAATAAAACGTGTTCTACGTATGATCCACAAAACATCTGTAAAATAAAATGTGTTCTACATATGATCCACAAAACATCCGTAAAATAAAATGTGTTCTACATATGATCCACAAAACATCTGTAAAATAAAACGTGTTCTACGTGTGTATGAACCAATATGTGCTTAAGTTCCCAGATGAGCATAATGAGACTGGCGTGGCTGTTGGCACATGATGTGCCCACAGCTACACCATCTCTTTGCAAAAAATAATTACCATCAAAAACAAATACATTGTTATATAAAACCAACTCAAGTAAATAACAAAGTGATGCAACCTTACTATCACTAAATATATGTTGTTCCATCAAATATTGTACCACCCATTCAGTGCCTAACTGCCCAAGTTACACAAGGATCCTGTAAATCCACCGCTTCGAACTATAATCTCTGGTAGAAAATGGAGTACCGAGTCTATCTTTCTAGAAATGCATTTTAGACCACTTGTCAATACCAAATCGCATATCCTGAGTGACTCCTAACAATTTCTGGTTGATCTTTATGAGTTTACACAGGCTGCATTTGATGTAGAGTTATGGTACTTGGTAACTTTGGATGTAAGTTCCCTCTTCACAGTTATACCAAATATGCTAGGTAAGGTCAGACCACAAAACGGTCTGCTATGAAGTAAAAATAAAACATGGAACCCCAGTTAACCCTGGAACATTTAGAAACTACTCTAAGACTACCTTCTTGCTATTAAGTGATAAACTGGTAAAATTGCAATCCTCCATAAACCCTGATAACACTGCTGCCTATGCAGAACTGTTCACAGAAACCCTGTACAAACATGTTAATAGCTGCATAGAGGTAGCTGTACCCACCAGGAAGAAGTACAGAACTAACTCAAAAAACAAGCCACCCTGGTGGAATCCCAAAATCAATAGGCTGTACAGCAGAATAAAATCATGGCAAAAATTAGGAGGTGCAGCACCCAGCAGGGTAAAAGCACTCTCATCAAACTAAACAAACAACTCAGAGGACAAATAAAGTCTACCAAAGCCAAACTTGTGGTAAATTTGGCCTCCCAAGCCAAGGACAACCACAAGGCATTCTTTAGCTATGCTCACAGCCTCAAAGGCATTACACAGTTGTGTGCAGAGCTCATTGTAAATGGAGTCACCTATACTGGGCCAGAAGATATAGCAAACCTACTGGCTGATAAATTCAGCTCCAGCTTTAATCCCTGCTCCCCTCAACCTTCCCTGGAAATACCATCAAATATAACTACCCCTGCTATCACTAGGGAACAGGTCCTTAATGCTCTCTCTAAGGCCAAGAACACTGCATCAATGGGCCCAGAAAATATCCCAGGATGCCTTCTAAATAGCATGAAACATGACCTATTAGGCCCTTTGGAATTGCTATTTAATTGCAGCCTCCAAACAGGATTCATGTCTTGTAATGGAGAACAGCAACGGTCATCTCTCTGCACAAAGGTGAGCCATCTACAGACCCTGGAGACTATAGACCCATAAGTCTCACTAGTCTTATATGCAAAGCCATGGAAAGAATTATCATGGAAATGATCAGTAATGACATAGGAAACATCTAGACACTGGACCCAACCCAATTTGGTTTCATCAAGTGGAGGTCATGACTACTCAACCTGGTGGACCTCTTTGAGAAGGTCACCAAAGCAATGGATGAGGGCAAAATGGTTCCCACTGTCTACTTTGACCTGCCCAAGGCATTTGACACAATACTCTACTCGGTCATTGTTGACAAACTTGACAGGTTAGGTACAAACCCTTGTGTCACCCAGTGGATAACCAGCTGGCTCACAGACATGACCCAAGAAGTTACAATTGGGGATGTCATCTCTACAAGGAGGACACAAGTGGAGACCCTCAGGGATCAGCCCTGGGACAGCTTCTTTTGGAAGTCAAGGCCAATGTCAATGGCATCTGGATGACTAAATTTTCAGATAATTGCAAATTAGGAGTCTTCATTGAATCCCACACTGACACAAATGTTCCCCAGGAAGGGCTGACACAGACAAATAACTGGTGTCAGAGCCATGGACTAAAATGAAATACCAAGAAATGTATAATAGGATCCTTAGGGAAGTCACCCACCCCAGTAGTTAGCATATTGATGACACACCTAAAAGTTGACCCAGTAGTCAGGGACTTGGGGACACAGACAGACAATAATCTACTCTTTGACCATGACATATTTACAGTAGAAAGGAAATTATTCTATGTTGTGCAACTCATTAATAAAGGTATGGCATCTAGGTACAAAAAAGTCATTGTTCCACTGTATTCAGCATTCATCAGACCTATCGTTGAGTATAATGTCTCCTTTGGTATGTACCTAACCAGGCAAATCCAACAAATAGAAGCAAACACAGAGGCTCACCACTAAAATAGTACAGGGTGTAAATAGCATGTTATATGCAGACCGCCTCAAGCCCCTATCCCTATATTCTGTTTTCTACAGACTATTAAGGAGAGACCTATGCCTGGTATACAAGACGTTGTCAGTCTCCATTTTGATGGACCTCCTGCATATCTGCCAAGCAAACAGCTCCAGAATTACCAATTTTAAAGGCTTAAACCTTACCTGTGATATAAATAGGACCTGCTGGAGAGAAAGGCATATATCCCAGAGACAATCCTTCTCAGAGTTCCTCCCTAACCCAATTCAAATGTGACTTTGGCAACTGGATGGAGAACAGGAAATTCATCTCTGGTTTGGCACCTACGTCTCTAATGGACAAATGGTTCATCTCTCAGGCTCCTTCTTGTAAAGGTTTCGCCTCCCAAGCTCCTGTTTACACTTATTTTATTTTATTTATTTATTTATTTTGCATTTGTTTACCAGGGAAGTCTGACTGGGTCACGAGGTGCCCATTTTCAGTGGAGGTCCCAGGAGAAAAGCTCCAGATACATGTGGTTAATAGAATGATAAACTAGAAATAAAATCCTAATATTCAAGCACAAACTTTGAAAAATTACACATTAGTTTCTCAGAATAAAAACTCAACAGGCATAATACAGTCATGGTGTTTAAGCATAAATGATATGGAAAGCCTGATAATAGAAAGTTGCAGCAATATTTACATAATAGATGATTATCATAATGACTATTAATATTCTAGAGGTCATGAAATATGATAACAGATCATACTGGTGAAGGCGTAGAACAGTGCAAGTAGGGAAGGGTAGGGTGTGATAGAGGGGATAGTAGGAATAGATGTGGAAAAGCTATGAGTGTAACCTTAGGGGGCGTATGTGTAGAAGAAGGGAGGTTGGTATAGGTTAATAGTGGGGACAGAGAGAAAGTAGAGGTAGAAAAAGGTGTATCAGCAAGGGTGTCTGCAGGCAGGTGTGGAACTGGCTGTCCATAAGATTAATTTTCTTTTAATTAAAAAAATACATTGTTTTTTTTTAAGGACATTCTTCTTGAAGAACACCCTTTGCATCCAGCTGCACAGACACTTCTGCATCTGTGTGACCAATGGTTTACGTCTTTATCTTCCATGCCCACATGGAATTTGAATTCCAGAAGACGTTTGGACTGCAGACGAAGGTACATGTGAGAGATATGTGTGTGCATGTGTGTGTTTAAGTGTTTAAGAGGTGTGTGTGTAAGAAATAGGTAGAGGTGTGTGAATGTAAGAAGTAGGTAGGTAGGGGTGTGTATGTGTGTAAGTAGTAGATAGGTAAAGGTGTGTGTGTGTGTGTGTGTGTGTGTGTGTGTGTGTGTGTGTGTGTGTGTGTGTGTGTGTGTGTGTGTGTGTGTGTGTGTGTGTGTGTAAGAAGTAGGTAGATCTGTGTGTGTGTCTGTGTGTGTGTGTGTGTGTGTGTGTGTGTGTGTGTGTGTGTGTGTGTGTGTGTGTGTGTGTGTTTGTGTGCAAGTAAGGGGGGTAGAAGTGTTGGCAAGGGGGGGTAGGGGTCATACCTCACAATTATCCAGATTTTTGCCTTATATTTTCAGTTTGTTTCTCATAAAAATGTATTTTTTCTGGCAAATCATTGAGAACTGAAGTCAGAAAATAATGGCAAACATTTGAGTTTTAGACTTCATGTCCTCAGAAAATGCATACTAATGCAAAGCTTGTTGTTCTGTCCACTTTCTAAGGAGGTAGGAGGATGTATGTGTGTATTACACCTCCCAACTGTACAGATTTTCACAGAATGTCCAGATTTTTGCCTTATATTTTTGGTGTGTTCCTCAAAAATTATTTTTTTTGACAAATCACTCGGATGAACTAAGGATTAAAGTTACTAAATAATGACATTTATTTGAGTTTCAGACTTCATATCCTTTAGAAAATGCAAATCCTGTTATTCTAGCAGCTTTCTAAATGTGTCCCTAGTTTTGGGCCTTTCTCCCCAACATTATAACAAGCTTTGTCCAGATTTATTGTGCTAAGAGATTGAGAGGTGTGTGTGTGTGTGTGTGTGTGTGTGTGTGTGTGTGTGTGTGTGTGTGTGTGTGTGTGTGTGTATTCACTATACAATCTTGAAATACTAAAATGTTGAATTTCAGTATTTCAAGACTGAATAGTCGAAAACAACATACATGAAAACCCACAATCACGAATACTACAATCGCAACCATTCACACACACAAACCAGGACATAATCACACACACACACATACACCTACCTAACTAAACAAACATAACACACACAAACACACTTAACCTACCTATAAGCAGGGGGAAAGCCCCCCTGCACCCCCACACCCTCCCACTTATATAGTCTAACTCCGAGGTCACACTAAACACACAAACACACAACAAATACCACCGCACACACTCACACACACTAAACTCCCTACTCATTATCCTCAAACACACAACACTTACCTGAAACCCCAGATAAATCCACAAACCGCACCACACGTCACAAACGCGACACAACAATAGCGGCAGATTCGCCATTTGTGGATTCGGCATAGTGTAGTTTCGGTTAACTGCACTTTCCACTATTCGGTCTCGACGTACTGAATTTCGACATTTCAATACGTCGAGATTGTCTAGTGTATCTGTGTGTGTGTGTGTGTGTGTGTGTGTGTGTGTGTGTGTGTGTGTGTGTGTGTGTGTGTGTGTGTGTGTGTGTGTGTGTGTGTGTGTATGAGACAGAGGTAGCATACCCCTCAGCTGTCCAGGTTTTCGCAGAATGTACAGATTTTTGCCCCATATTCCTCCTAAACATCCCAGGCTGCGTTCTACATGAACTACAGAACAAACTGGCACCTCACCTAAGTACCATGTTCAATCATAACCTCATCTCAGGCTTTGTACCCACTGAATGGCACACAGCAACTGTTATCCCACTCCACAAAGGGGGAGCCACCACGGACCCCAGCGACTACCACCCCATTAGCCTGATGAGCCTGATCTGCAAGGCTATGGAATGTATCATCATGGAACTTATAAACAATGACATTGGTAATCTCCAAACTCTGGACCCTACCTAGTTCAGGTTTGTAAAAGGCAGATCATGTTTCCTAAACCTGACAGACTTTTTTGAAGCGATCACCAAAGCCGTAGATGAGGGTAAGGTGTTCACACAGCCTATCTAGATCTCGCCAAGGCTTTTGACACCATCCCCCACTCTGGAATTATAGATAAACTCACTAAACTAGGTATAAATCCCTATGTCACAAGATGGGATGCCAACTGGCTCACTGACAGAACCCACACTGTAAAAGTAGCAGACTCTAAATCCAACTTCGGACCAGTGACAAGTGGAGTACCACAGGGTTCTGTCCTGGGTCCTCTCCTGTTTGGTATCTGCTTCTCTGAAGTGCAGGCTAACACAGAAGGTCTTTGGCTAACAAACTTCACAGATGACTGCAAACTAGAAGCCATAATTCAAACTCCTAATGATGTGAACATCCTACAAAAGGGCCTCACTGAGACAGATGCCTGGTGTCAAAGCCATGGCCTCAAGCTCAATGCCAAAAAGTGCATTGCCATCCTTTTTGGTAAAAACTCTGTACCCATGAACTACCACATAGGTGGTAGTCTACTTAACACTGGAAGTGTGATAAGAGACCTTGGGACACAGGTGGACAGTAGTCTCTCCTTTGATAATCACATCGCCACAGTTGTCAGGAAATCCTTCTACGTGGCACACCTCATCACAAAAGGTTTCTCATCCAGGAAAAAAGAGGTCATTGTTCCCCTCTACTCATCACTCATTAGACCCATTATAGAGTAAAACATCCCTTTTGGTATGTACCTCACAAGACATCTACAACAACTGGAAAGGCCGCAAAAATACCTCACAAAGAGGATTACCACCCTCAAACAGTTGCCCTACGCAGACCGTCTCAAAAACCTCCCGATTTACTCCATCACATATCACCTATTCAGAGGCGATCTCTGCCTAACATACAAAGCTATGTCAAACCCAGAGCTGTTGGACATGCTCCACCTAAAGAAATCTCAATCCCTCTGAGCTACACGCTCTAGGGACTTAAACCTTGTCACCACAATAAACAGAACATGCTGGAGGGATAGATTCCTGTCCCAGAGACTTCCCACACTCTGGAGCAAACTACCTATCTATATCAAACAAAGCTCCTCATTAACACTCTTTAAGAAATATCTTGATGATTGCATGGGAGATAGGAAATTCACCCCGGGGATCACTTCTGTGGCTCTGCTCGACAGGGCCACAGGAAAATAATTTTCTTGGGTGGCTAAAGCCAGGGTACCGTTTGACTAGGCTTATATAGGCCCTAGGGCCAATAGTCTAGTACCTACCTATGAACCTATAAAAAGGTTTGAAGTTGCTACATTTCAGACATTTGAGTTTTAGACATCATATCCTTTAGAAAAATGCATACTAACACAAATCCTGTTATTTTAGCAATTTTCTAAGTTCATGAGAGCAATATTTATAATCTGTCCCTATTTATTTTAGGCTTTGTCCAGATTTCTTGCACTAAGAGGTTGAGGTATGTGTGTGAGAGAGAGAGAGAGAGTAAAAAAATGCCCTAGTTATAGTTAGAGTTAGCAGGTGGAATTTATTTTCAAGTGCATATTCAAGGAATTGTGAGCTTTAAGGGAAATAAAGTTTACTGCTGCTCATGCTAAGTCTGCCTAAAATGTGCAACTGTTTTGATTAGCAAATGGTGGCACTATTGTGGTATAGAATTTTAAATCAATTTATGGTTGAAATGTTCTGAATTGGGCAGTTTGTCATTACTGGTTCATATGGTGGAAGGCAGTACAGTGGTGCAGCGGTTAACGTTGTCGCCTCACAGCAAGAGGTTCTCCAGTTCAATTCTCGTCTGGGGTGCCTTCTGTGCGGAGTTTACATGTACTGCCTGCATTCACTTGGGTTTCCTCCAGGTACTCTGGTTTCCTCCCACATTCTAAAGGCATGCATCTGGAGTGTTTCTCCCCAGGCCTCCACTGAAAATAGACTGCATCCTAGTCGGACTTTCCCAGTCAACAAATGTTAAATAAATAAATGTTTTGTTTCATTGCTTACTGGAAAAATGTTCAAAACTCTAAATTTAAAACATGCTTTAACAAGTGGTGCTATATTATACAAGGGATATAATTCAGTTACTATATATTATAATTAATACAATCAGGAAGGAGAATCGAATAACTTTCTGCATCGTCCTAAAAATGTGTGCAAGGGACCTATGATTTGAAAACAGCCCAAAGGTAAACCTAACCTGCCACTGGCCAGATGCATTTTCTTTGAATCTGGGTTTCAATGCTGTTTCAGTGAATGTGAGTTTCAAAGGTAGAGAAGTTTTAATGCTAAGTCTGTTTTCATTGTAAGACTATTGTTTTGTTTTGTTTAGCAAATGTCTATCAGTGTTTGTGGTACAAATTTTAAAATAAAAGTTCTAAATTAAATCCAAAATCTGTAATCACTGTAGAAGTAAAGCACAAAACAGTATGCACACTGACAGTTTTGAACAGTGTTTATGGCAATTGGGGAGAAATAGCCAAGTAATGGGACACTGGAATGGCTATGTGGGGGGGGTCCATGGGGGGCCTCTGAGTTTGCACCCCCCTGCAACAAATCCTGCGAGCTTCCCTGTATATGAGTACCTCAGACAGGCTCATACAGGAACAAATCCAAGATTTGTTGACATATTCTTTTATAGAAGTTTTGAAGAAGTGCAGGTTAGTAGCAGTTTTGGTAGTCTGAGGAAGGGGGTTCCATGGTTTTGCCGCAGACCAGATGTAAAGGCTTAAGCCTGGGGTTTTGTTAGGTTTATAAGTTATGAGGAGATGTTTGTCTTCAGATATGAAATTTTTATTTGGGATATAAAAGTTGATTAATGGGCTAAGAGCAGGACAAGCTAGTGGGTTGTGGATGATTTTGTATATGGTAGTAAGTTGTACCTGTTGGAGGTGGAGGTGGAGTTCAGGCCATCTTAGGGAATGTAGGGCTTTACAGTGATGAGTTAGAGGGGGTGCATTTATGGCAATTTTGTTATAGCAGCTTTCTAGTTTTTTTTCTTAGGGAGGTCTATAAGTCAGTTAGAATTGGGGTCTCATATAATAGTGAGGGCAAGAGGTAGGTTTTGGCCAGGGTAATTTTGGTAGCTGCTGTGAGGACGTTTTTATTGCAGTATAGCATGTCTAGTTTTTGTCATTTAATACTGTTTTGTATGTATAGGTCAAACTTGAGAATATCGTCAATTGTGACATCTAGTAGTTTGGGATGCTGAACCAATTTAGTTACAGTATTGTTGGCTGAAAAGATTTTAAAGTTTGTTTTGCTGGAGCTATAGGGTTTGTTCAGTAGGAGCTCAGCATTGGACAGCCATGCTTCTGTGGAAGAGAAAGATTGTTGTGTTATGTGTTGTAGGGGAGTTAATGTGTTTTATAGGCAGATGATAGTGGAGTCATCTGCATATTGGATTAGGATGCCTTCACAGGAGGATGTATGTAAGTTATTGATGAAGACATTAAATATTAAAGGGCCAAAGATGGATCCTTGAGGTACAAATGTGGGGGCGATGTGATATGGGGAGACAGAGCCCTGCCATTTTACTGCTTGCTGCCTGCTAGCTAGGTAGCTAGAAAACCACTGAAGTGAGGAGGAAGATAGACCAATGCCGGAAAGTTCTTTTTAGGAGTTTGGGGTGAGATGCCATATCAAATGCTTTTGACAAATCTAGAAATACTGCAGATACTAGTTTGCCAGTGTCACAGGCTTATCAAAGGTACCAGAACTTGTCAGAGACTTGGGATGCATGGCTAGGTTTAAAAAGGGCCTTGTTGTTGTTAGCCTAGTAAACACCTATGAACGTATATCTATGTAAATATATAGCGATAGCTATAGATATAGATATAGATATATTCACACACACACACATATGCACACAAACACAGGATCATGCTGCAAAAGATGAACACAGCTGAGGTCGCCAGCCTTTAAAATAATGCCGTTTATTATTTACAAATGAAAATAAGGCAGTTTCTTCCATGCAAAACAAAGTCTTCAGGTGTGAACAAGCACTCATTAAATACCTTTAACATGGTCTTATACTGCTGGGAAACAGCCTCGTTTGTTAGCTTTCTGGATTCCTCTTGCAGGAACATTTCTAGCTTCTTCTTTAAGGTCTTCCTTCTTGGTAGCGGAATTGAATCCTGCGTCGGACGATCTGGATACCCAGTCCCCTTTTCATACATCTCAACTGTCCAGATTGTTGCTGCATATTTTTGGCCTGTTCCTCTTAAAATTTGAGGTTTTCTGGCAAACACACTGAGAATTAAAACCATTAAATAATGACATACATTTGAGTTTCAGACTCTATATCCTTGAGAAAATTCCTGCTGACACAAATCCTGCTATTATAGCAGCTCCCTAAATTTAAAAGAACAATATTTAAAAATTGCCCCTATTTTTGGGCCTTTGTCCCCCCTATTTTAGGCTTTCTCCAGATTTATTGCACTAAAGTTGAGAGGTATGCCCCTTTTACAAAGGGCAAAATGTCCTCTGACTTATCATTTCTCTTTTTTATATTACATTAAATTGTTCATTAAACAAATCTGCTCTTAATAATGCAGTTATTTTTCTGTTCTTAAATTAACAGGTGCAATTTACCCATAACACTTCATTTAAAAATACACTGCTTAATTTATAATCAATTATTTATACAACTGCTATAAGCATTATTTACACATTTTGGTCCCCTTATAGTCTTCTAGTTTAATTTATTTTATTTTATTTATATTTTTGTTCCTAGGATAAAGCACTGATCACAAAATGACCAACTGCAGTTTTAGACCTGGTTACATTTAAGTAGTAACAGCACAGATTCAAGAAAATCATAACAGAAACAGAAAAGGTGCAAGCTACACATTCATAGGGTGTACAATCACACTTGAGAGAACAGATAGATTAGGTCTTTCATAAACAATGGCATAGTCTAAAGTAAAACAGTAGAACAAAAGAGTTCAGGTTGTACAGAGAGAGAGGCATTAGGCAGAATTATATGAATCACCATGCTGTGCTACAATATGTATATATGCCATAGAATGTGTGGGTCTAAGTCCTTCCTCTGAGGCCTCTAAATGTATGCTTCCCTTCCCAGTACCTAAATGTATGTGTTTTCAGTTATTTACTCTAGTTGCATACATCCGCGGTGGTGCAGCGGTAGCGTTGTTGCCTCACAGCAAGAGGTTCTCGCGTTCGATTCTCAGCTGGAGTGCAGAGAGTGCCTTCTGTGTGGAGTCCGCATGTCCTCCCCACGGTTGGGTGGGTGTTCAAAAGATGCGCGTAAATGGGCATGCCTTCGTTGAAGGTTGGACGTCGAGCTGGCACCTCGGCATTCGTGAAAATCTACTGCCAATCATTAGCGGACCAGAGTTCTGCTGTGGCGACCCCTAACCGGGAAAAGCCGAAAGACAAACAACAACAACAACTCTAGTTGCACTCAGCATGGAGAATTTAATACATACTAAGCAGCAGCAGCATTCTGTTAGAGATGTGACTTCTGAATAAAACAACATTCGGAATGAATTTGTCACATACCGCACAAGTGTTACATTCTGATAAATGGTAGCGCTATAGTTTCTCGTTCATAAAGTGTATCTACGGAGTGAAAATAATGAAGAGAAATATAACTAGATGCACAAAGTCCTTCAGCGTAAAGTGATATTGTAGCCCATTTGTTCACGTGCATCTTATTTTTGTAAGTACCACCACCTTCAGGAGGTTTGGTTCTTTAGGAAAAGGAGGCAGGTGATAGCGGCAACCTGAGTGGGAGAAGACAAGATTGACATCAAGCAGTTGCATTTTTACCCATACCTGTCAACCTCCTAGTGCAAGAAATCTGGACAAACTCTAAAACAATGGGGACAAAAGCCCAAATATAGGGACAGATTTTAAATATTGCTCTTATAAACTTAGGAAGTTGCTAGAATAACAGGATGTGTTTTAGCATGCATTTTTCTGAAGGATATGAAGTCTGAAATGCAAATGAATATCATTTAATGACTTCAATCCTCAGTGATTTGCCAGAAAAACACTAACTCTATGAGGATCAGACCAAAATTATGAGGAAAATTGTGGACATTCTACAACAATCTGGACAGTTGAGAGGTACAGTTTTTATTCATAAGTGTTGGTTCATCTACCCGAGCAGTTAACTGCCTGCCTGCCATATGCATCATACATTTCTCACTCCCTAGTCTGACTCTCCAACTTACTACACAGGACACAGGACACTGGCTGGCTTCCTGGCCTGCAGAAATCAGATTCTTGTAGCTTGGAGGGAGGGAGTGTGAGATGTCTCTAACACAAACATAGAGGAGGCATCTTTCTAAGGTCCCAACTTTCCTGGGATCAAACATGTGATAACACAAATGCTTCAAACCTTGCATAAACGCAGTGAAACTTGGACATTATTTCTTTATCATTCTTGCATGCTGCTGGACTCCACCAAGATGCATTATAACTCTAGTTATTTATTTTATTTATTTATTTATTGTATTTGTTAACCGGGAAACTCCACTGGGCCTAGAATGAGCCCATTTTCAGTGGAGGCCTGGGGAGAAAAGCTCCACAGTAATTACATACAAAGAACATATTACTACACAGAACAAAGAATGTCGAGCAGTAGTATTACACTGACTGAAAATAATAACAGTGAAAATGATTACAATCGGAAGTAATAAATGGCATACATTCAAATAACGTAGAAGTATAAATATATCTGCAAATCACAGCAGAGGGGAGTTAAATTCAGGGTAAGAATAGGAGGAGACAGAAGGACTAAAGGAGGGAACACTCAGGCTAAAGTAACAGCAAAGCAGTAAGAATGACAGAGAGAAGGAGTGGAAATGGTAGTAACTGAATCGTTAAAGGTGAGACTCCAGGGGGGAAAGTCAGGTGTTGGGGTTATTTGTTGGGGTGCAGGAGCACAACCAGTGAGAGGAGAGATGTAGTTTAAGGGATTTTTTTAAACAAGGCAGGATTGCTGATAGTCCTGAGTGAAAGAGGGAGATTAGTCCATGACTTAGAGACAGTATAGAAATACAACATTCGGCCAGCTGACAGCTTAGATTTCTCGATAGTCAGTAACATTTTGTTTTTGGACCTGAGGTGTCAATTAGGATGGTACATGGTCAGTATGGAGGAGAGGGAAGGGCAGGTTTCTGGGCAGTAGATAAGCTTGTGGGCTGTAGTTAGTTGTAGATAAGTGAGATGGTGAGTGGATTCTAGCAAATTTAGTTGACGCAGAGAGGAGCAGTGGTGGGTAGAAGATTTTGCTTTTGTAACTAATTTAGTGACTTTGTTGTAGCAGGAGTCTAGTTTTGTTTTCAAGGAGGACTGTAGATTGGTGAGGATGAGAGCATCATATAGAAGAGTTGGAAGCAGAAAGGGTAACAGATGTGCCTATTAAGGGCTCCTGGCTTTTGATTTTTATTTATGTTGCTGTGGATGTGAAGGTCAAAAGTTAATTTGTCATCAGTGATGACACCTAGCAATTTGGTACTAGGGACAACTTTAATTATAGTGTTATTTTGGGAACATACAGAGAATAGTGACTTGTCAACAGGGCTAGATTTTGTGGGGGTAAATATTAAGAGTTTTGTTTTATTGGGGTTGATGGCGAGATGGTTCTGGGACATCCAGGTTTTGGTAGAAGTAAATGCTTCTTGGGTAAGACGCTGTAGTGCAGTGGCAGATTTAGAAGAGCAGATGATGGTCGGGTTATCTGCATATTGGATAACAGTACTGTGGGTGAGAGTGGTATGAAAGTTATTGACAAATATGCTGAATAAGAGGGGACCCAATATAGAACCTTGGGGGACACCTGTATTTGTATTGATGAAAGGGAAAGAAGAGTGTTGCCATATAGTAGATTGGTGCCTGTTGCTGAGATAATTAGTAAACCATTGTAGGGTAGGAGGAAATAGGCAGAGGTTAGAGAGTTTAGTAAGCAGAAGGGAGTGGGAAATATAGTGTCGAATGCCTTTGATAAATCAAGAAAGAGTGCTGAGACTAAGGAGCCAGCATCTCAAGCTCTATTTACTGTATCCAAGAAGGAAATGAGGGCAGTGTTAGTGCTATGTCCGGGCATAAAGCCATGTTGAGAGGGGGGAGGGGAGCTGGTGTTTTATCACATGACTGAGGAGATGAGTATAAGTACATTTCTCTTGTAATTTGGAGATGGGGAAAGAATGGCAATTGGACAGAAGTTTGAGATGTCGGAGTTGTTGCTACCTTTATGAAGTGGAAGGACAAATGCCTTTTTCCAAATATCAGGTATACATGATTCCTGAATGGACCTGTTGAGGAGGATGCTGATGGGATATGCAATATAGGAGGTTGAGAGTTGTAAGTATTCTGCGGGTAAGTTATCTGGGGCATTGGTACATGGTTTTAGTTTATGAAGAAGTTTTTTATGGTGGAACTAGGTATGGGGGATAGTGAGAAAGTAGGTAGAGGATTTGAAGGGGAATGTACTAATTGTGTTGCTAGCAGGTCTGTGTTGATGGGTGGGAAGGTGGTAGTAAGTCTAGCGATGATGTCAATAAAGTATATGTTAAAGAGTGAGGCTATCTCAGAGGGTGTTTTTTCTGGGTTTGGCATAGATTATTGTTATTTCCTGGGTGGAGAAGGGAGTTGATTGCTCCCCAGAATTTTGGGGGGTTTTGTCTATGCTGCTCTTAGATAGCTTGGAAGTATTCTTTATTGTTTTTGACAACTAAGCGTTTAGCCTAATTGTAAATTTGTTTATATTGTGTGAGGTTAGAAAATGTTTTCTTTTTTGCCAGGCTTTGCAGGCGTTGTTCCTAGAGGACATAACTTGCTTTGTGGACTTTGCAAGGCAGCTACCCTGTTTTGTCTTGATTCTTTTTAGCTGGAGTAGGGCACGTGGGGCAATGCTTTCCCATTGCCTAGGGTAAGTGACGTAGCACTTATCTGCTCAAATCTGTGCCTTTTTGGTCAACTGTCTACTTTTGGAACCCGCTGTCCAAACCCCAGTCACCGGTGAAATAAGCACAAGCCCTCCCCTATTGTATTGGGCAGGTCAATAATATTACTTTACGGAAAGGGTGGTAGAGCTGCAATCAGCATTATTGAAAGGGAGGCAAGGCTGTGACACTTTGAAGGATACAGAATTACCTAGGAAATGTGAAAAAGGGTTGGGGAAAGGCAGGGTAACTTTATATAACTAACAGCTTCAGATGGATGGGCTTCGTAGACTAGAAATCAAGTTTGAAAGTAAATATTTTCAACTGAACGTGTTTGTTATTTTCTTCCACTTCTTTCTTCTTTTCTTTACTGGCACTGTGAATATAATGTCATTTATCTATTGCCTTTATACCTTCAGGTCAAGTGTGACAGTCACTTTGTATATAATATCTGTATAACTTGCATTTTGTTATTTTTCTCTGTATATATTGCCTTTTATCTATATGTTTTCCTGGGGCTGAGACTGAAATGGGTACATTGGAATCATGCTCTAGACAGATTAGGAATTTCAAAATAAAAAAATAAATAAATAATAAGTATATTTTCTTTATATGGCTTGTGGTGTAGCCCGTTTGTATCATTTGTGTTAGCCTTCAGTGGGAAACAAATGTTTGTGTAGAGGGAATGCCCCAAACTGTTCACAGCACTTCTGTGACACCATTAAATGTTGTACGGACAGGGTGGAGGTCTTTTATGTTCTGATTTTAGACCCTGTCCTTGTGCATCAGGCTATTTTCCACACACATCCTTACTACTTTCTCACACAGCTTTTGCTGGCATTCATCTCATCTTGTAAATGCCGTCTTGGTGTTTTCCCTTTCTGCTTTTCTCAGTATCTCATCTCACATTGTGCAGCCTTCCTCTGAATTTCTGTGCTCAGGTCCATCATTAATGCATCATATGCCATGCTGAATGGAGCATTTGTCCAGCTTCACCACTGTTGCTGTTTTCCCTTCCCTCGTCTCTGTTACAGATTGTGCCTCGTATTCGTTGTAAATAAATCTCATTTTCCTTCAACTCCCTGCACTCTGTCATTTAAACAGGAACAGGTCTAATAAAAAACAGTAGCCAATTACATACAAGTTCCATTTCTTTGTTGTTTACTCCCTTTAGAGCTGGCGATACTGCCCTTTGACTCAGCCAACTTTTAACCAGGCTACTACCAAGAGAATCATTCCAGGGCTGGTTAACATTTCTACTAATATTTCATATGCAATAACTGATTTAAATGTAGGTTGTCAAAGTCACCACTTCTCTCAGGTTCATTACTTTTTGCCATCCAGGAAAATAACTGTTGTCTAACATGGCTTTCCTGTTGTGAATTCATTATCCCTTAGGACCTGTGCCCCAATAATCATGAGGTATCCAGATATCCTTATGTTAAAGGACCATTCACATCAAAAAATAAACAAAAACAGATTTTTGATCATATTCTCATATTTTTTGCAATATTAATATCCCTGCCAAAATCCTTAGTATTAGTTTTTAATTTGTTCCATGCCTTGATGGCCCTGTAGGGTTTGCCATGTTGGCATGATTGTCTTTTTCATTTAAAGGTTCATTTATTCAGAGTACTCTGTCTCACACAGTACATTTTTTATATCCTTTTCTACTAGATTGTTCTGATTACTTAAAATTATAGTACTGTGTAATGTCACTTTATATTCTGGGGACACCATTTGTACATTTTTAATCAATGACCACTTTGATTTATTTTCATCATCATCTAAATAGATTTCCATAAGCCATTTTTGATTCAGTTGCAAATAATGACTGAAACATTTTTTTAAATACTAAAGCTTCGGTTTGCTGAGTAATTTTCCTTTACTGATTTATTATATCAATCAGCCATGTCATAATTCCTGAACCATTCATTCATGCCATTAAATATATGATAATAGTGAGAGGTTATGGGTGGGTTTGGTAATGGAAAATTGAGTCATATGGAAAGGATAGGACTGTAAAGAAAAAAGCTAATGGGATGCCCTGCTTATATTTGAGCTGATGCTACAGCTATGGTTTCCTAAAGAAAATATTTATGTTTAAGTAGCAGTCCACCACGAAATCTTAGGAACCCACAGACATGGATTTACTACTACGTAGCTGCTTCTCTGTACAGAGTAAAGTTGCAACCCCAGACACTCGATCTTTTTTGATCCAGTGGGAGAGAAAGATGGTGCGGCTGCAAACATCTTTTTATGAATACTCTTAATTGTCAAAAATCTTAAATGTGACGATTAGTATAATACTAGTGCAGAGACTAATTGCTAAATAAAATATTTCATGCAAACTCAACATTGCCTGCAATGAGAAAGAAGAACAGCCTGGGGAAAGAATCAGCTAATCGTCATTTTATTTATATATTGGTACGTAGTGAGCATTTTGTAGGGCAGGAAATGCATTGCGAGGTGATGACAAATTGTGTTTAGGTTGTAGCCATCTTTTAAGAAGTGATTATGTCGGCTTTCCTGAGATGTGTTTGAAGTCGTGATTCTTTCATTTTTTATTTCTGTCATTGAGGGCATTAAAAGATCTGTAGCTTTCTGCCACAAGGAATCACATGATGTTCACAGTTCCTTATCTAACACCACATCCTCCCATGATTTTAGAGAAATTAATGTGTTCTTTGGTGTTTTTATATAATGTTCTCATTTTAACTTCATTGCAGCCGTATGCTTTATCAACCTGCGGTTTTAGAGATTTGACTGTTTGCCTTCATTTCTGCATAGTTTCATGGTCACTTCTGTTTTGCTTGGTTGCCTTTTTTGACAGATGAGTAGGTTTCACTGCTGGTGTATTTTACATTCTGTGTCTGCTGCTACCCACAATCTAATTCTAAGCCATTTATTATGGTTTAAGAGGCCTCGTCCCAGCCCTCTCCATAGCCTTCCTAATACGCACATATTGCATTTCTTTTGCAGTGTTGACAGACACTGCTGTCTTTTCTTCATTTGGCTCTATGAATTCCTCATTGCCTTTTATTTCCTTCCATTTAACATGCTTCGGCACCTGTTTAGCTTTTCCAAAAGCTGCTCTTTTCTCCAGCCATTGCCACAAGGATTTGGATTTCAGATTTGCACAATGCCTGAGCCCAACCTGTCAAACATGTATGTCCTGTAGTCTGCTGTGTGTCATTGTATATATAATAGAGAATCTGAAGCCGTTAACTACTGTAGTTGTTAATATATTGAACACTATTTTAGATACATTTCTTTCCATGCCAGCCAACATAGTGAAAAACATTAGAATAAACAAATCCTTTTACAGCGGACTATGTGTGTTTCTTAGACAGACTGCTGGTTATCTTATTTAACTATCAAAAGGTAGCAGACATAGCATCAGGTTCATACCTCTCAACTGTCCAGATTTTTGCATAATGCCCACATTTTTTGCCCCATATTTTTGGTCTGTTCCTCAGAAAATTTGTTTGTTTTCTAATAAATCACTTAGGATTAAAGTCACTAAATAATAGGCATATATTTAAATTTCAGACTTCATATACTTCAGAAAATGCATGCTAACAAAATTTCTGTTATTTTAGGAACTTTCTATGTTTATAAGAGCAATATTTAAAATCTGTCCCTATTTTTAGGCCTTTGTCCCCCCTCCCCCATTATTTTAGGCTTTGTCCAGAATTCTTGCACTAAGAAGTTAAGAGGTATGGCAGGATGAGTAAATTCATGATCATTAAAAATGTTGCATAGCTGCTCTATTCCTGCTCTAATGTACATCTTCATCCTTTTTGAGATCCAGAGTTTATTTTAATTTGTTTTATTGATTTGCTTCACTCACATGTCCATCTGTCTATATGTCTGTCTGTCTATCTGTATATCTATTACAGGTTACAGGGGTGGGGGTAGGAGCACTGATCCACATGGACCCAACTGCAGGCTCAACCTGTGTGCAAAGTAAAACTGATACAAGAAATGCTAAGTCAAAAGCAGTAACAAACAGTTATATTCAATAATCACAGTTATACAAAAATGCAATATATGTAGCTTAGGACATAAATGTGTACATTAAAAAAGATGGTAGAAATAGAGATGGTGTCACCAGTCAAAGTAAATTAATGAGAAGTCATCACAACGATTTAACAGGCAGTAGTACTTGGGTGTGGGTATGCTAGGTCATATGACCAGATATAATGATGTTACAATGAGATTGGCTAAGTATGAAGTTAGTTTCTTAAGTTTTTCGGACAGTGACTCCCATAGTTTAGGTCCTAGAGAAGAAACACAGTGCTGCATGATGTGAAGGTTAGTTCTGAGAGTACATCATGTATGGTCTGAATGTGCCACATTTCTGAGGTTTGAAACTGGGCATCGAAGGTTAGTTCTGAGAGTATATCATGTACGGTCTGAATGTGCCTCATTTCTGAGGTTTGAAACTGGGCATCGAGGGATAGTTCTAAGAGTATATCATGTATGGTCTGAATGTGCCACATTTCTGAGGTTTGAAAATGGGCATCTAAGGTTAGTTCTGAGAGTATATCATGTATGGTATGAATGTGCCACATTCCTGAGGTTTGAAACTGGGCATCGAAGGTTAGTTCTGAGAGTATATCATGTACGGTCTGAATGTGCCACATTCCTGAGGTTTGAAACTGGGCATCGAAGGTTAGTTCTGAGAGTATATCATGTACGGTCTGAATGTGCCACATTTCTGAGGTTTAAAACTGGGCATCGAAGGTTAGTTTTGAGAGTATATCATGTACGGTCTGAATGTGCCACATTTCTGAGGTTTGAAACTGGGCATCGAAGGTTAGTTCTGACAGTATATCATGAAAGGTCTGAATGTGCCACATTTCTGAGGTTTGAAACTGGGCATCAAAGGTTAGTTCTGACAGTATATCATGAAAGGTCTGAATGTGCCACATTTCTGAGGTTTGAAACTGGGCATCGAAGGTTAGTTCTGAGACTATATCATGTACAGTCTGAATGTGCCACATTTTTGAGGTTTGAAACTGGGCATCAAAGGTTAGTTCTGAGACTATATCATGTACGGTCTGAATGTGCCACATTTCTGAGGTTTGAAACTGGGCATCAAAGGTTAGTTCTGAGACTATATCATGTACGGTCTGAATGTGCCACATTTCTGAGGTTTGAAACTGGGCATTGAAGGTTAGTTCTCAGAGTATATAATGTATGGTCTGAATGTGCCACATTTCTGAGGTTTGAAACTGGGCATCGAAGTTTAGTTCTGAGAGTATATCATGTACGGTCTGAATGTGCCACATTTCTGAGGTTTGAAACTGGGCATCGAAGTTTAGTTCTGAGAGTATATAATGTATGGTCTGAATGTGCCACATTTTTGAGATTTGACACTGGACATCGAAGGTTAGTTCTGAAAGTATATCATGTATGGTCTGAATTGCCAGATTTCTGAGGTTTGTCACTGGGCATTTTTGTTATTTTAACAGCTGGAGGACAGAAGCTTTGTAAATTTAACAGCTTAAGACATTACGGCCTGTTATTTATTTGGCAGTAGGACATTTGGCTTTCTCAGTTGTTAGGCATGATGTTCTCATTGTAAGCAAAGGGTAATGAAGGGCCTTATTTTACTGCTGGGCTGGTTGTAGGGTTTTCATATCTTTGGGAGAGGTTTTTAGAATTAATGGTAGACCCTAGCTGAGCCTGAAATTGGTCATTGTTTGGTCAGTGTTCTACCCTGGTAAACAGATTTGAATAAATAAATAGATACTCAAGTTGTATGACTAGAGTTACTTTCCCTATTGATGTTCTTGCTGTTGAAGACAGAAAGCTAGAAACTTTCCTAGCCCAGAAGAGTAAATAGTTGATTTTCTACTGGGTGTTAGAGATGTGCAATTGAAAATTGAGAGATTGATCTAACCACATGACATACTATTTGAAAACTCTAGTTTTGTCAGCAGGATCATCATTGATTGCAGCTATCTGCCATGGGCATGGAGCTTTGGAAAGTTTACATGTGGTCCCAGGAGCATGGCTTTCACTTTCAAGGAATTTAGAAATAGCCTATTATTGGTTAATCCATTTGATTAGTGAGTATAAGTTTTCTTCAACTTGGAGATGAATGCACAAAGTGAGGAATTTAGTTTGAAAAGGACCATGTTGTTTTTGTATAAAATAACTGACAGACGGGGAAGATCCTTGGGAAGTTTTTTTATGTAAATTTGAAAGGAAATGTGGGCCAGAAGAGAACTTTGTGGAACTTCTTTGAATAGGGGTAACATAGGAGAAGGATGAGCCAATCATGATTTTAAAATGAAGAGAAAATCTTGAAATCCAAGGAGGATATCAAGACTTCCACCAAAGTGTATCGTATTACTCAATAGGAGTGAGTGGCCAGCCACGTGAAAGCACTGAGTAAAGTTTCTCGATAATGCACTATTAGATTGTCTTTATCCACGTCAGTTAACATCTCCTCAGTAAAAAAACAGGGAGCAGGTCTTACAGTCCAAAGGCCATACTGAGTAATGGAAAGATGGCATTGTTTGATATATTCAGAGAGTAGATCAACTTTTCAAGTATCTTACCCAGTGTGGGTAGAACTGAGATAGAGCAATTGTGGGAAGTGTTGACAGAACTAGGTTGTTTAGGTAAGGGTTTAATTAATTCTGTTTTCCATATGAAAAACTTATGTTTGATCAACATCTTTCTCAGGTAACCAAAAAAAATGAAAAAAACGCACACAAAACTAGATTCCCTGTACAAGATCAAGCCACGTCTCACAGACTCAACTTGACAATCAATAGCCAGATCTTATCTGTTTCCAACTCTACCGCGTGCTTCACCAATTCTTACTAACTTGAATAAGACAGAAAAACTAAAACTAGAAGCACGTTGCAATGAAACAGACAAATTTGCTACAAATACTCCACAGAGGGCACACCACACTAAGACAGCTTCACTCGTTAGAATTATTTATTTTATTTATTTATTTACAGTTGTTTACCAAGATATTCCTTTGGGCCAACAGAGCCCATTTTCAATGGAGTCCTGGGGAGAAAAGCTCCAACATAGTTAAAGTTAGACATATACCAACAAAAAATATTCCATAGTTTTAAAACATAACAGCATACAATGAAATTGAAGACTTCGTAATAACATACAATGGTGTAACATTCTCTAGCAATGAAAAAGGTAATTCAGAGTGATAGGTGAAGCGAGCCTAGGAGTACAAGGACGAATTAAGGAGTGTAGATATATGAGGCGGTCAGGTGGAAAATAAATAGTAGGTGGATATCGAATAGTAGGGATCAAGGTTATAGTTGAGTTAGAGAATGGGACTAGAGAAGAAAAGTAAGGAAAACTGTGGAATTACCTCACTAGCTACCATTAATCAAGGTTATAGTTGATTTAGAGAATGGGACTAGAGAAGAAAAGTAGGGAAAACTGTGGAATTACCTCACTAACTACCATTAATCAAGGTTATGTGAGTTAGAGAATGGGAACAGAGAGGAAAAGTAAGAAAAAGTGTGGAATTACTTCACTAGCTACCATTAATCAAGGTTATAGATGAGTTAGAGAATGGGAACAGAGAGGAAAAGTAGGGAAAAGTGTGGAATTACCTCGCTAGCTACTATTAATCAAGGTTATAGATGAGTTAGAGAATGGGAATAGAGAGGAAAAGTAGGGAAAAGTATGGAATTACCTCACTAGCTATCATTCATCAAGGTTATAGATGAGTTAGAGCATGGGAACAGAGAGGAAAAGTAGGGAAAAGTGTGAAATTACCTCACTAGCTACCATTAATCAAGGTTATGTGAGTTAGAGAATGGGAACAGAGAGGAAAAGTAGGGAAAAGTATGGAATTACCTCACTAGCTATCATTCATCAAGGTTATAGATGAGTTAGAGCATGGGAACAGAGAGGAAAAGTAGGGAAAAGTGTGAAATTACCTCACTAGCTACCATTAATCAAGGTTATGTGAGTTAGAGAATGGGAACAGAGAGGAAAAGTAGGGAAAAGTATGGAATTACCTCGCTAGCTACTATTAATCAAGGTTATAGATGAGTTAGAGAATGGGAATAGAGAGGAAAAGTAGGGAAAGTATGGAATTACCTCACTAGCTATCATTCATCAAGGTTATAGATGAGTTAGAGCATGGGAACAGAGAGGAAAAGTAGGGAAAAGTGTGGAATTACTTCACTAGCTACCATTAATCAAGGTTATAGATGAGTTAAAGAATGGGAACAGAGAGGAAAAGTAGGGAAAAGTATGGAATTACCTCGCTAGCTACTATTAATCAAGGTTATAGATGAGTTAGAGAATGGGAACAGAGAGGAAAAGTAGGGAAAAGTGTGGAATTACCTCACTAGCTATCATTCATCAAGGTTATAGATGAGTTAGAGCATGGGAACAGAGAGGAAAAGTAGGGAAAGTATGGAATTACCTCACTAGCTATCATTCATCAAGGTTATAGATGAGTTAGAGCATGGGAACAGAGAGGAAAAGTAGGGAAAAGTGTGAAATTACCTCACTAGCTACCATTAATCAAGGTTATAGATGAGTTAGAGAATGGGAACAGAGAGGAAAAGTAGGGAAAAGTGTGGAATTACTTCACTAGCTACCATTAATCAAGGTTATAGATGAGTTAGAGAATGGGAACAGAGAGGAAAAGTAGGGAAATGTGTGGAATTACTTCACTAGCTATCATTCATCAAGGTTATAGATGAGTTAGAGAATGGGAATAGAGAGGAAAAGTAGGGAAAGTATGGAATTACCTCACTAGCTACCATTCTTTCAACTAATTAATGTACATAAGCTAATCCATGTGCTACAAAAATGTCCAGCACCCCAAAATCCACTCCTGTTCCACACTAGCAGCAAAGACCTAAGATCAATCAACAAACCCTATTGCTTGTTTTCAAATCCTACAATATACTGCAAGTCATTCTCTCTACTGAAGTTACATCTCCAAAATCTGGAAATCTATTCCTCACCCAGTCAGAAAAATACACAAACATCCTTCAAAATGCGACACAGACAAAAACCTAAACAATAACTGCCTATGTTGTTGCTCTAACCCAGGTTAGGTCCCCACTACCTTCAACCCACTAACCTGTAAAACAGTTACTTTTCTTAGTCTCATATCAAATTATTGCTTGTATTTATTGCTTCTGTCCCTCTTTAAACACTACCATCACCCCATCCCATCACATACTACCCCCTTTTTTAAATACTACCACATTCATTAAATACCCCCAACTCCATCTAATATATGCATATACATCCTCTCCACTCTGTCTTTTCTCCACTATAAATGTTTATCTACAACCTCTCCTCCTTCGTAGTCTCTTTCATACTAAATTAATCATTGCCTGCTTACTTCACCTCTATAATTGTCACTTTTATTTCTACCAAAACTATAAACTCCCAAATCAGCAAATTATCATAAACTTGTATTTAATTTGTACCTTTAAAAGCAACTGTACCATGGGCAGCCATGGTGGTGCAGCGGTTAGCATTGCCGCCTCACAGCAAGAAGTTTTCCGGTTTGATTCTCGGCTGGGGTGCCTTCTGTGCAGAGTCTGCATGTCCTCCCTGTGGTCACGTGGGTTTCCTCTGGGTGCTCCAGTTTCCTCCCACATCCCAAAGACATGCTATAGGTGTATTGGACACTCTAAATTGGCCCTAGGTGTGACTGTGTGCATGTGTGTGCCTTCTGTGGAAGGTTGGGTGCCGGGCTGGCAACTCGACACCATAAAACTCCACTGCCAATCATGAGCAGACAGGTGATCCACTGTGGCTACCCCTAACCTAGAAAAGCCAAAAGAAGAAGAAGAAGCAACTGTACCACACCTGAGATTAATGTATTATAAGTTATGAATGCAGTCATGTATGCTTTTTAGAATTATTTGTGCTACTCATACACGTTTCCTGTGTCTTCTTTTGGATCCCTTGAAAAATTAATTGCGATAATCCTTTTAAAAATTATTTGTGGAGCTTTTTTTTCCCTGAGCCTCTGTAGATCATTGTGTATATTGTACCTAGTCAGCCACTGTAGCTAGAGAGCATGTGCATATAAGTTAGCATGTGCAAGAACAGTGCTATTTTGTACAGTCAGTCAGAGTGAATGCAGGCATGAATGGAGATGCACATGTGAGTGCGTTTGAAGTAATAAGTGAGTCAGTTAGCTTAAGTACATGTTCCAGTTACAGTTCCTGATGCGTTTATGTACAGTAAATATCTTGAACCCATTACAACGCTTTATCGTCTCTTTTGAACACACGAGAAAAGCGACACAGTGCCAGAATGAGATTCAAAGTTAAAGCAGCTTACAAATCATGAGGCACAAAGTTAAAAGTGAAGAAATATACAGGAGTGAACTCACAAACAGATCAGTGGTTATTCAAAGGTACTTAAACTCTTTTAAATGATTTTTCAGTCGCTGAATGTGTAGCGAAGCATTCAAAACTTTCTAAATAATTACTGAGATAAATGAAATGTCTGAAATAGCGATATTATGATAAAAGTATTTGAAATAATTACAGAAGTGTTCAAAATAATTTCCAAAGTGTTTAAAATGCAGGAAAAAGCTAAAACGACACCACATTTCTTCACGATGTACTACTTTTTCACATTACCTAAAGCTGTCCGAAGTATCCAAAGTTTCCAGAAAATTCACAGTGTTTGCAGTGTTAAAACAAAGCAATTTCAAAAAGATTGTTTGAACAAAACACATACTTACAAGTGCCTGGTCTGTGCTTATATTTAAACAAATTTTGTTATTATGGCAGAAGGATTTTGCAAACCTGGATCTGTAGTGTTTGATAACAATATTGCTGAGAATTGGTGAGCGTTTGAGCAAGAATATAATATTTTCATACAGGCTGCATTTTCTAATAAAGATGCAAATATAAGAGCATTTATACTTCTTAATTTAGCCATCTCGGAAGCCATTGAGAAGGAACTTCATTTTTATATGCACCTGCTGTGTATGCAGGGGAGGGAAAGAATCACCATATAGTGGTACAGGTTGAAAAGCGGGAAGACCCTGAGCGCTTAAAATATAAATTTAGAGAAGTGTGTAGCCCTCAAATGAATATTACAATGGAAAGGCACATATTTTACACAAGAAATCAAAAGCCTGGTGAAACTATAGCTGCATATATTATTGATTTGAGAAATAAAGCTAAAACGTGTAGATTTGGTGATTTACGAGATGAGTTGATAAAAGACAAGCTTGTGTGTGGTATTAATAATGATGCAGTGAGAAAAGTTTTTACTTCGACACAGTGATTTAACATTAAGCAAAGCCACAGAAATTGGTCAAATACACAAGCTTACAGAAAAGCACACGAATGTGCTTACGAATGAAAAACAGTATACATGCTGTATCGCATAGTGTCCACCAGTCTTCCATAAATATTTCCACTTGTGCTCTTCTTCTTGATTTCCACGTTTCTCTGCTTTATACAAATTTTCATTGTGCCTGAAATTAACAAAAAATAGTTGCTTAAAGGCACTCTTTCTAAACTCATGCATATTAATTAGACATACTTATTTTCTCATTAGCACTCTACATTTGTGTATGGGCGGCCACGATGGTGCAGCGGTTAGCATTGCCTCCTCACAGCAAGAGGTTCTCTGGTTCGATCCTCAGCTCGGGTGCCTTCTGTGCGGAGTCTGCATGTCCTCCCTGTAGTCACGTTGATTTCCTCCGGGTGCTCCGGTTTCCTCCCACATCGCAAAGACATGCTGCAGGTGGATTGGACACATTAAATTGGCCATAGGCATGAATGCATGCGTGTGTGTGCCTTCTGTGGAAGGTTGGGCGCCGGGCTGGCAACTCAACACCGTAAAAACTCCACTGCCAATCATGAGCAGACGGTGATCCTCTGTGGCGACCCCTAACCGGGAAAAACATAAAGAAGAAGAAGAAGAAGACTCTACATTTGTGCCTTTTCTTGTTCTTTGAGATTCATCTTATTCTGCAATACTTTAACCTTTGCCAGCCCCTCTAAGCAATTCCTATGATTTCTTAACTATATCTCTTTGTCTTTTAATTCTACCCTGTTTTTTAAACTCCATTATGTTATTTCACTCACTAGCTTTATCTTCTGAATATATTTCCATATTCCCTAATAACGCTTGAATAATTTCATCTGTCCGTTCCTTAAATTCCTTTCTTTTTAACAGGTTGGTGGGAAAACATCAGTGTCTCATTTTTACTTCATTACCTTGCATTTGTCTCTTAGTTTTTATTGGTGGATGATCTGAATTAATAATTAGATGTGTGCTGAGGCTTTTAATAAAATCCAAACATTCCAGTGAAATATGATTTCTATCTAGTATACTCGGATTCTGTCTGAGTTCCTACTACCAAATTCACATCTTACATGACAAATATTTTCATGAATTTAGTAACTCTGGAAAAACGAAGTCAGCTTAAACCCAGCAGCAAATTATGAGACTCCACAAGTTGTTTTTAGCGCTTTCATTCACTTTAATCTTCTGTGAACTTCCTCAGAAACAACTTCACCATCCATACACCTGTTTAAGTACTATTCAATCACAGTTAATTTACATACATAATTGATGGCAATGAATAAAATTTAAAGACATACCATAAAAAATTACTGAAAACTATATATAGTACATATGAACTCTTAAAACATCCTAAATAAATACTTCTCAAGTATATGTTTAACACTAGTATAACTATATCATTTGAATATGTGATATCACAATAAAAATTATGAATTAATTTCCAGGAAACATCTCATATTTATAGTTTCATTGAGACCTGGAAATTTGTCAGCTCCTAAAAATATTTGCCAAAAGGACTCTTTACATTCTAATAAAAGTTTGAAATTACCACCAAATGTTACACTATTTACACTATCTAGAACAGCAAATGTAAACTTTTTAAATTCATTACAAATGATAGAATGCCTTGCTAATGCATTATTTGTGTCTTTTTTCTTTATAGCCAAAATGTGTTCACTAATTCTGACTTTCAAGGCTCTTGTGGTCATTCCCACATAATAACTTGGACATGTTTGGCACTGAGCAAAATAAACAGCCATAGTACTGTGACATGTAAAATACTGTTTTGACCAATGTGTTGTTCGTAAATGCTTAAAGTGTACAAAAGATGAATTAGTGATGTATCTACACTGTTTACAACAGTGGCAAGAAAAGGTGCCTTTAGTTTGTATGACACCCGTTCTGTTTGTAGTACATCTGTTTTCCTTTTTCTCAAGTATACTTTTTAGGTTAACTACTTTTTTGAAAGTGAACATTGGTTTAATGCCTAAAATGTTCGCTAAATCTTGGTTACCCAAGATAATCTTCCAGTTATTTACAATAATGTCTGTAAATTAACTGTGATTGAATAGTACTTAAACAGGTGTATGGATGGTGAAGTTGTTTCTGAGGAAGTTCACAGAAGATTAAAGTGAATGAAAGCGCTAAAAACAACTTGTGGAGTCTCATAATTTGCTGCTGGGTTTAAGCTGACTTCGTTTTTCCAGAGTTACTTGGTTGCAGTGTCCTTCTGTTCTTTGAAATTTTCATGAATTTCTTCAGAAATCACCCTGTTTTGTTATATTTTCCCTTCTATGCCCCCCAATACACCCTCACTATCACAAATCAAGTACCATTCCCCACCTATAATATTCCCTGCTGAAAGATGATTATTTCTTCCAAAATTTTCTTAAGCTCCATAATAGTAGTTTTTGGTGGAATATAAACGCCAGTGTAATTCTCCTACCTTCCTTTCACCCCTTACTGCCACAAATCTACCACTGTTGTCTTTTTTCCTCTTCTATCACCATTGCATTTCCTCTAGCAATTAATATCATTTGTTTGTTTCTTTCGGCTTTTCTCAGTTAGGGGTAGCCATAGCAAAACTCCGGCCCACTAATGATTGGCAGTAGATTTTGACATGCTGGCTTGCCGGGCCTAATGCACAACCTTCAATGAAGGAACGCCCATTCATGCATGTCGCCACACAGAAGACGCTCTAACTGAGAATCGAACGGGCAGCGTCTAACTGTGAGGTGACAATGCTACCACAGCACCACCACCGCAGCCTCTAGCAATTAATATAATTACTCCCCCTTTATTTGCCCCTGATATTCTGCTGAATATCCATCCTGAAATCCTTTCTTTGTCAAATCCACATGCTCATTTCTTTCCAAATGTGCCTCTTGCAGCATTGCTATTTGCAATCTGCATATCTTAATATAACTCAATACTCTCCTTTTTGTCTGTACCTGTAAAGCAGTTACATTCCAAGATGATATGGACAGATTAGCCTTTATGATAAAAAGTTGTTGTTCACACCTATTATACATGATAATTTATTTGACTGTATATTTCCAACTTTTGTGTTATATGCATATACTAATGTTTGTCAGGCTGATCTTTTGTACAATTGTTTCTTCTCAACTCCATTTGAACCTGCCACATTTTCAATACTTTTTTGATTCAATGCAAAAAAAAAACAAAACTAAATGCATTTAAAAAAAAAAGCCCTATTAGTTTATAACAAGTACACAAACCTATGTACATCTTCAAAAATGAAGTTTAATCCTCCAGATAGGAGCAATTGTCCCAAATAAATCAATAGCTGCACCCACGGGGATCAATGTCAGATGATTGAGTTTTCAGAAAGTCAAAATTCATATGAATGAGACAATATGATTGAGTTGCGAAAAACTTGAACATCAAAAAAAAAAAAAAAAACACAAAAATTTTCTTTTTTTACATTTATGCAGGGGGCATGCCCCCTGTACCTCCCCATGTGGGGTTGCACCCCACACCCCTGTAAATTATGTATACCACCTCTGAGATTGCACTACAGTGAAGAAAAGGGTAACTTTCATGATCCTCGCTGTACCACAATCTCCATTCAAAGGTTCATAGGTTCTTAGGTTGGTACTAGGCTATCAGCCCTAGGGCCTATACAAGCCTAGCCATAACAATTCCCTGGCTATTTCTTCCCACACTATTTACTTCCCTGAACCCCTGTCTAGCAGGGCGACTGACGTGATCCCCAAGGTGAATTTCCTTTCTCCCATCCAGTCATCAAGAGTCTAATGAGGGATGAGTACAGTGGGACAATGACCTCCTTTTTCTGGATGAAAAGCCCTTAGTGATGAGGTGTGCCACATAGAAGGATTTCCTGACTGTTGTGCTGATGTGGTTATTGAAGGAGAGACCACTTTGAGTTTTCAAAAACTCAGTCATATGGTCTCAACCATATGGATTTTGAGTTTCTGAAAACTCAATCAACTGATAGGGATCCACCCACAGGCAACCTAAAATTAAGGTTACCCATGCTAAAGAGGCTACTATCTCTTGTTCACTTTCCATAAATTAAAAACTTTATTTTTCACTGATTTGCTTACATTTGTACCTTTAAATTTTGCATTTCTCTTAAAGAATGCTCAGAACTCCCTCAAGTTTAATTGCTTACACATGCAGACATCTTGTCTTCATGGAAAAGTACTCAGTAATGAATCTTTGTAAATTTCACTCAGAATGAAATGTCCAGATGCATTCACGTACAGACATTTTGACTCCCACTGGACAAGCTAATATTTTTGCAGTTTAACAAATTTAGCATTTTTCATGGCTGTCATCATTTTGTCTTATTTTTAAAGCCTACTTGCTTGCAAAAACAATTGTTTATAAGTTAAGCCAAAGGCATTAATTTTGGCATTCTCCCTTGTATAAAAATAAGAGAAACTATCTTAACTCTGCATATAATATAATATAATATAACATAATATAATATAATATAATATAATATAATATAATATAATATAAGTGCATTTTTATACCTCCATGCCCAACCCAGCAGCCAAAGATCGCAGTGCATTAGCATTAAACTTGCTTGTATCCAGCCTTTATTTTCTTGTTATACTGTAAAATCTATTAATTAACTGTTTATGCCAATACTATTAAGAACAACAATCATTTTATTTACAATTACATTTTTACTTTTAGTGTCTTTCTAAACATTGATGGCATATCGTGGGGTATATGCTTTACAGTCCACACACAAGTTTAACAAAGTTAACAAAAGCAGTCTTTTTCAACCACTTTTTCTTGCAAAGCCATATTTCACATATTTGATTGATAAGTCATAGTCTCCCATTTATTCAGTAATTTCTATGTTGTTGGTCTTCTTCCTGTTCATTTCTATCTCCCAGCACCAGACTCAGGTTAAAGTCCAAGGTATTCCTGATTTTTCTAGACAATTCCTGTGCATTTTTTTTAATTTCAAGCATTTTCCTTTGAAACATTGGAAAAGGTTTCACTGGCAAAGTCTATGTATGAACCTTACTTGCAGAAGAATGAGAAGCAGAGTCCCCTTCCACTAGCTGGCTCACTTTCTGTTGGATAAACTTTCTTCCACAGCATGTACTGCATCAAAAAAATATTTTGATTGTCCAAGAAACAATACTTTGAAGACAGCTAGATACAGCAGCTTGAGTCTCACACCTATCTCTCGACATTCCCCGACTGATGGGATAAATTTGCTTCTCTTTTGCCTGGTGTACAGTGAATAATCTTCTTCTTCTTCTTCTTCTTCTTTCGGCTTTTTCCCGGTTAGGGGTCGCCACAGCGGATCACCTTGTCCGCACATTAATTGGCAGTGGAGTTTTACGGTGTCGAGTTGCCAGCCCGGCGCCCAACCTTCCACAGAAGGCACACTCACATGCACACCTAGGGCCAATTTAGAGTGTCCAATCCACCTGCAGCATGTCTTTGGGATGTGGGAGGAAACCGGAGCACCCGGAGGAAACCCACGCGACCACAGGGAGGACATGCAGACTCCGCACAGAAGGCACCCCAGCCGAGGATCAAACCGGAGAACCTCTTGCTGTGAGGCGGCAATGCTAACCACTGCACCACCGTGGCCGCCCACGGTGTACAGTGAATAATCATTTTCTACAAATGCTCTGCTGTCTCCAGATTTTAATACTTTGCCTTTATGCCACGTTTTTGTCAGAATCAACTCTTTCTGCTGGTATGATTGCATCCTTACTAATATAGGTCTTGGCTGCTTTCTCATGGGCATGTCTGGAGCATACACTTGATGTGCCTGTCAGTTAACAAATTCTACTGTGGAATGCCACTCCAGTTGTTTATATGTGCTTTCATAAAATTAATACAGCCAGTTCCTTCCAGTTTCTCTTGTACAGCAGAAAATTTCAGGTTTTATCTGTTCAATGTAATTTCTAATTCTACTATTTTTTTAAACAGCTCTTTTTAAGAAGCCTCATAGTCAGCAAGCTTTTTCTTAATTTCAGCCTCTGATGTTTGCAGTTTTATCAGTTCATTTGAACAGTTAGTTAAAGCTTCTTCTATTTTGTTCCAGCCTTTTGTTATTTGAGTTGATAAACTCCCTCGATGTTTCATTTATTTTAATCACATTTGAGCACATTTTATTCATTTTCTCGCTAAATTACTTGGGGCTGTCTCTTGAACCAAAGCTGAAGCTTGAACTGCTTTTTGCTTAACAGTTGCAGAATCTTTCCCAGTGTATTCTTTTCACCTTTTCTGGGAAGTCAGCAGTCTAAGATGAGGCCATGTCAGATACGATCAAGATCATAAGCATAGCAAGGGTAGGACAAAGGGGACAGCTATGCCAGGTGTTAGGGGGCACAAACGGGAAGAGCAATTCCTGTATTCTTTTCTCTATGAAATGCCCTTCATCACTTTTGTGTGGTAAAGTTGTAGCAAGCTGTTTGCTACAAGTGTAGCAACTGGCTTGCTATAATTTAAAATTGAAGAAGTCCTTTTTTTGTTCTTCAACTGAAGATCTGAGAGGACTAATGATCTTTTTTTTCTCTCTTCTCTTACTCTGGAAATTAGGTGCCTGAGATGGGTGGCAGGATGCACAGTGTGGGACAGACAAAGAAATGAGAACATCAGAGCAGAAGCCAAAGTAGCTCCATTTTCAGAGAAGGTCAAAGAGAACAGATTACTCTGGTTCAGGTATATGTGCAGGAAGGCAGAAGATAATCTGGTGAAGAAGATTTGGGACAGACAGGATGAAAGCAACCAGAACCAATGGCATCCAACAAAAAGCTGGATTGTGTAAGAGAAGACCTGTGACAGTCAGCTATGACTGTTAAAGAAGGTAGGATGGTGGCACTGAATCAAGACAAATGTCTTCAGTTGACTGCTGACCCCATGTAGAAAATGAGAAGAAAGAGGTTGATGATAATGATGATGATGATGATTACTGGGGACTTCAACAAAAAAAGATGAGACCATTAGCTAACGTTGCCAAGTCTGTGCTGTTTGGATCACATGCTACACTTCTGCTGCAGCTACAGCCATAAAGGTACTCATCCTAATGGCCTTGCCATGGAAAGTGCTCAGCTCTGTATGCAATATGCATATGAACAGTCTAACACTCCAGCAACATGCTTGGAAACTAAAGGTGCAATTGATATCTACTACAAGAATGGACATCTGTTTGGTCCTAATACTAAGTCTATGCCATGGATAGCAGCACTTGGGCAGTCTGAGAATAGGTTTGACATTTTTGCATCTACTCTCATCAGGAAGGCTTTGCCTTCAAATATTGTTCAATAACATCTGCAAGTAAATTCTGCTGACATCAATGATAGATAGGCCCATAACACTTGCACAACATTTGAGAGAGTTTGGTTGTTGCCAGTAAAAGAAAGGTCTGATGCAGACAGTTGCATTACTGACTGCTAACCTCCTTAATATACAGTGCTGTCTACTTATGCCTTCTTTAAAAAAAAAATCTGCCCCATTTACTGCCTAATGCTTAATGTAAAACAATACCAGAAATGTTTAAGTGTAGTTGGGCTTAATTCTTCGTCCTTCTGTACCATCCTGACCTCTCAACCTCTTAGCACAGGACATTGGGACAAAGCCAAAAATAATGTAGAGACAAATGTCCAAAAATAGGGACAAATTTTAATCACTACTCTTATAAATGTAGAAAGTTGATAGACTAAGATTTTGCATTAGGATGCATTTTTCTGAAGGATAGGAGGTCTGAAACTGAAATGTTTGTAATTATTTAGTGACTTCAGTCCTCAATAACTTACCAGAAAACCACAAATCTTTTGAGGAACAAACCAAAATATGAGTCAAAATAACTTATGTTCAAGCTGTTTTTTAATCAGGTGAAAACACATAAAAACAGCATGAAATACTGTGACTCACTGATTAATATAATTTATTTATTTATCTGTTTCTGTAAATATTTATTCCAACCAGCTTCAAATGCACAAAACAGAATAAACATATTAAATAAAATATAGATAAAATTAGGATAACACAGTCAATGAACAGACTAAAACACAATGCTACCAAAATAAAAAGATTACAGCGAGGTTACATCATCTTAAAACTATCAAGCTCTTAATACTAATTTGTAAAGTTACTTAAGAAAGGTATATAGATTACTCTGAAGGTAGACAAAATGAATGGCTGGGTATTTATTACGTACAAGATTGCAAATGATATTATGTAAGCCTAATGGTTATAGCTGATATAGAAATAAAGGAAGGTGTCAGAGAAAAGTGCAGTCTTTCAGACTTAGATTCTAAGACCCTACATTTACAATTTTGATAGTGAGTTTATTAAGATTATAATGCATGACTTGTAACTTATTACTGCAGGGATAGCACCTAACACAGCACCATCAATAAGTCAGGAACAAACTCTCTTACTTTAGTAGTTTAATAAACGTGTTACATGTTTCAGTAAAATAAGTGGCTCTGAAAAGCTCCTCTGCTAAGTACATTTTACAAGCAAATTCAATAAAACAGTTTAACTAAATCAACGCAGACTTAACAAATAACTGTAATGGTAACAGAGAAGTTAACAAACATCTCAGCTTCAGCCCTGAAGTATTGTTAAAACATGGCTATATATGTTGTATGCAAAGATAATTTGGAGAAGAGTTTCTATTTTTGGATGGTTTGAAAACAAAACAATCATCCTATGTTCATGTTTGTGGCAAGGAACCACTACGGGGAGATTTCTGGAAACAGTTCATCCCTGTTAACACCTACCTGCAGTTTTCATACTTCAACACTATGTGGAAAATATGTCTGACGCAGCAGCACTTAACTAGAAGCCTTAACACAGATCACAAATCTGTCTGCTTAAGGTTGTAACCTCTGACTCTATCAAAACCTAATTATGTTCCAACACACACAGAGTCTCTGCTTGACACATGACACATCAGACACACAGAGTTTCTGCTTGACACATGACACATCCATTATAATGGTTCATAAGATCTATTTTTCAGCCAGACAAAAATACAGCTGGGTAGTAAATTAAAGTAGCATCTTGTATTTAGTAGCTGTTGCCTGCAAATGCAGCTTATTTAATTTAAACAGTTAATATTTGTAGTATTCTTTAAAAAGCATACTTAAAGAAAAGTGTTCATGTCACATTCAGAACATATAATTACCTTGCAGCTATGTTACTTTCAGTTACCTGTTATGCAACACGACAAACAGCTAGACGAATGCTGACAGCTTTGCAAGATTATACACCATAGACTGTTTCACACAATGGTATTGTAATTGGCATGCAGTCTAATTTTCTAACAATGTAAATTGCAGCTTTGACGTAATGAGTGATTAATATCTGGAAACTAAATACTGTGTTTACTAAGATCTCTATCCTTTTTTATTGAAGGATTGTAAAGTTCTTACATTGAATTGGCAACTAGTGTTGAATTAATGTGCATATCTGCTTTTTGGAGCATGGTTTGGGCTGCTTTTCCTTGAGTGTTCTTATATTTATATTTTTATTTTGGCTATGAGTGAATACATCTCGGATAACATCTGAAGCAGAGCAGATCATTTAAGAGAAGGTCATGCACATTAATTGAATGCAGGCTGCTGTTGTCGGTTTAAGAATATTTATGAATTTCCACTAAAAACGTGATCTCAATGATACTGGAAAATACGTGGCACTGGGATTTTATAACTTTCCTTACATGGGCTGCCAGGGTGCCTGCATTCAGCTCTCAGCCCTGCTAATGTGCTCACCTTTTCCCACAGACTGCAATGCCAGTGACAGGACTAATGGAGTTCTCTTTTAAGAGCGCTTACATTTTTCTATCTGCCTCACGATCGATGCATGATTTCCTCTGTGTCAGTCCACTTACTATTTAGTAGCATTGTGACAGCACATAAGAAGGTACACAATCTTCTGGAGTAACCCTTCTGGTGTTTAGTTTAGTAGGTGTCTTTTCACTACCTATGATCCTGTGTGCACTTCTGATTGTGTGCTGGGAAAATAAAGAAGTTTGGAGGGTAATATGGACTCACTCCTGAATCCTATGAAAGATATATGTTGCACTGACAGATCTCTTCCCAGTGTACTATGGGGAAAAAAAAAGATAGAGAGCCTGTTCATATTACTGCAGCTTGCAATTACGAGAAACAGGGTAGCAAAAGTAGATAAATTCAGGGCTGACATGTTTTCTACAAAGTCTAGGGAAAATTTGTGGGAAAGGTGGCATTGTCAGTTATCTAAATAGAAGCTGATATTTTAAGCTGTAAAACATTTAGAAAACTATGATTTAGATTCACCTGCATAGGATTAATGAAAGTTGTGTTATTAAAACTTTTTGCGTACTGTTTTAGAATAACTGCATTCTATACAGCAGAATTTGTAGATCAACTTAGGGGCCTTGTTGTTAATGCCTGCCTCTGAATGTACACTAGTAATAGTACTATGCATACCAGATCTGTAATCTGTTGGTAATGCTTGCCTCTGAGTGTACACTAGTAATAGTACTATGCATACCAGATCTGTAATCTGTTGGTAATGCCTTCCTCTGAATGTACACTAGTAATAGTACTATGCATACAAGATCTGTAATCTGTTGCTAATGCTTGCCTCTGAATATACACTAGTAATAGTACTATGCATACCAGATCTGTAATCTGTTGGTAATGCCTTCCTCTGAATGATGTGCTTTATTTATAACTGAAAAAATATACCTGACTCAGCACAGAGACGTTAAGTCTTGTGTGATCTTGTAAAAAGTTCAATCAGCACCAGTTTGGTAGAGAATGCACATATGTTAAAGACCACCACCCACTGGTCTTCATTTTTAGCTCATAAAGGCAATTCCTAAGACAGCAGCTATCCAGATGTGACAATAGGCATTGTTCTTGGGTGGACACTGAACAAAATTAGGTATAAATATACTGCATATCATGCTGGCAGCTTGTCTTGATGAGGAAACATAAAGGAACAAAAAGATGTACGTCCGCCAAGGACTAATGAAGAGATGTGAGAGTAGCCCATGAAACATAGTACTTGTAAGATTGTCCAGAATGAACCAGGATGTGCATTGCTGCATCCATTGGACTGACCCACATCACCTGGTACCAGATACATATTGATTGTATTGTTCATTCTCTTTTCTTCTGATCTATATCTACTGCTGGCTGCCCTGCACTGACCACTGAGTGGCTGGAACTTCATATCAACAACAAGAAGGGTCTTCCCTGCTTCCTCTTCATTCCTTCAATACCAAATGTAGGAGTAGGCCCCTTATGGGCTCTCCAAACATGGTGGAGTGGCTGGTTCTCCCCAGGGTCAACAAGTAAAAACAAAAGGAAAAGCCCCATTGTTCAAAGCGATCTGTAGGTATTTTGCAGGCAGACAGTTAACCAGAGCAGAATGTACACATTCTCAAAATCAAGCAAAGAAAAAATGAAGTAATCTTTCTTTGAGCCTTAAGTTGTCCAGTTTATTCAAAGTAATGAGTGCTTTCATCTATCAGACTTCATCAGATACAATGTTTCTTCCTGAAAAAACATTACAGTTCTAGTTGTTTAAATAACCCTAAACAAGGGGGCGTGGTGGAAGACAGCTTACGATTGACAGTAAGGCTATGGTTCCTGATTGACTTATAGTTGGGCCTACTGGTTGGAGGGGAGGTCAAGTCCATAATTATAATAGGAGTCATGGATTGGCTAATATTCAGGCCAGCTGATTGGAGGGTAGGTCAAGTCTCTAATTAGAATAAGAGTAACAGAATAGCTAATACTCGGGCCAGTTGATGTGGAAGGAGGCCAAGTCCCTAATTAGAATATGACTCTATAGGCTGTCATTCACCTCCTTCTCATTATTAAGAAAAACAATTCATTCACAATGTTGTTATAAAAAAAAGTTTCCTATTTTAAAAGTCTTTTTAACAGACTTGTTTAGCTATTGAAAAGCCATTTAATTCTGTAGGTTTGTGGAAACAAGTGTTGGAGTCAACATTAACAGTGAATCAATTGTGCGTATGTTTATGTAGTGTACAGTGTTACCTGTCTATAAAATTAACGTATCTGAAATTAAAGTGGTATACTGAATGTGTCCAGTGTCACCGGTCTATAAAATTAACGTATCTAGAATTAAACTGGTATACTGAATGTGTCCAGTGTCACCTGTCTATAAAATTAACGTATCTAGAATTAAACTGGTATACTGAATGTGTCCAGTGTCACCTGTCTATATAATTAGTGTATATTAAAGTGATATACTGAATGTGTCCTGTGTCACCTGTCTATATAATTAACGTATCTAGAATTAAACTGGTATACTGAATGTGTCCAGTGTCACCTGTCTATATAATCAGTGTATCTGAAATTAAACTGGTATACTGAATGTGTCCACTGTCCCCTGTCTATCAAATTAACGTATCTAGAATTAAACTGATATACTGAATGTGTACAGTGTCACCTGTCTATAAAATTAACGGATCTAGAATTAAACTGGTATACTTAATGTGTCCAGTGTCACCTGTCTATAAAATTAACGTATCTAGAATTAAACTGGTATACTGAATGTGTCCAGTGACACCTGTCTATATAATTAGTGTATCTGAAATTAAAGTGATATACTGAATGTGTCCTGTGTCACCTGTCTATATAATTAAAGTATCTAGAATTAAACTGATATACTGACTGTGTCCAGTGTCACCTGTCTATATAATTAGTGTATCTGAAATTAAAGCGGTATACTGAATGTGTTGTGTCACCTGTCTATGTAATTAACGTATCTGAAATTAAAGTGGTATAGTGAATGTGCCCAGTGTCACCTGTCTATATAATTAGCGTATCTGAAATTAAAGAGGTACACTGAATGTGTCTAGTGTCACCTGTCTATATAATTAACGTATCTGAAACTAAAGTAGTATATTGAATGTGTCCAGTGTCACCTGTCTATATAATTAATATATCTGAAATTAAAGTGATGTACTGAATGTGTCCTGTGTCACTTGAGTATATAATTAACGTATCTGAAATTAAAGTGATATACTGAATGTGTCCAGTGTCACCTGTCTATATAATTAGTGTATCTGAAATTAAAGTGGTATACCGAATGTGTCCAGTGTCACCTGACTATATAATTAATGTATCTGAAATTAAAGTGATATACTGAATGTGTCAGTGTCATCTGTCTATATATTTAACGTATCTGAAATTAAAGTGATATACTGAATGTGTCCAGTGTCACCTGTCTATATAATTAGTGCATCTGAAATTAAAGTGATATACTGAATGTGTCCAGTGTCACCTGTCTATATAATTAGTATATCTGTGATGTACTGAATATGTCCAGTGTCACCTGTCTACATAATTAGTGTATCTGAACTTAAAGTAATATACTGAATGTGTCTAGTGTCACCTGTCTATATAATTAGTGTATCTGAAATTAAAGTGATATACTGAATGTGTCCTGTGTCACCTGTCTATATAATGAACGTATCTGAAATAAAAGAGGTGTACTGAATGTATCCAGTGTCACCTGTCTATATAATTAAAGTATCTGAAATTAAAGTGGTATACTGAATGTGTCCAGTGTCACCTGTCTATATAATTAATGTATCTGAAATTAAAGTGGCATACTGAATGTGTCCAGTGTCACCTGTCTATATAATTAACTTGTCTGAAATTAAAGTGATATATTGAATATGTCCAGTGTCACCTGTCTGTATAATTAATTTATTTGAAATTAAAGTGATATACTGAATGTGTCCAGTGTCACCTGTCTATAAAATTAACGTATCTGAAATTAAAGAGGTGTACTGAATGTGTCCAGTGTCACCTGTGTATATAATTAACATATCTGAAATTAAAGCAGTATACTGAATGTGTCCAGTGTCACCTGACCATATAATTAACGTATCTGAAATTAAAGTGATATGCTGAATGTTTCCAGTGTCACCTGTCTATATAATTAACGTATCTGAAATTAAAGTGATATACTGAATGTGTCCAGTGTCACCTGTCCATATAATTAATGTATCTGAAATTAAAGTGATGTACTGAATATGTCCTGTGTCACCTGTCTATATAATTAACGTATCTGAAACTAAAGTAGTATATTAAATGTGTCCAGTGTCACCTGTCTATATAATTAATGTATCTGAAATTAAAGTGATGTACTGAATGTGTCCTGTGTCACCTGAGTATATAATTAACGTATCTGAAATTAAAGTGATATACTGAATGTGTCCTGTTTCACCTGTCTATATAATTAACGTATCTGAAATTAAAGTGGTGTACTCAATGTGTCCTGTGTCACCTGAGTATATAATTAACATATCTGAAATTAAAGTGATATACTGAATGTGTCTAGTGTCACCTGTCTATATAATTAACGTATCTGAAATTAAAGTGATATACTGAATGTGTCCAATGTCACCTGTCTATATAATTAACGTATCTGAAATTAAAGTGGTATACTGAATGTGTCCAGTGTCACCTGTCTATATAATTAATGTATCTGAAATTAAAGAGGTGTACTGAATGTGTCCAGTGTCACCTGTCTATATAATAAGTGCATCTGAAATTAAAGTGATGTACTGAATGTGTGCAGTGTCACCTGTCTATATAATTAACGTATCTGAAATTAAAGCGATATACTGAATGTGTCCAGTGTCACCTGTCTATATAATTAAGGTATCTAGAATTAAACTAGTATACTGAATTTGTCCTGTGTCACCTGACTATGTAATTAATGTATCTGAAATTAAAGTGGTATACTGAATGTGTCCAGTGTCACCTGTCTATATAATAAGTGCATCTGAAATTAAAGTGATGTACTGAATGTGTGCAGTGTCACCTGTCTATATAATTAACGTATCTGAAATTAAAGCGATATACTGAATGTGTCCAGTGTCACCTGTCTATATAATTAAGGTATCTAGAATTAAACTAGTATACTGAATTTGTCCTGTGTCACCTGACTATGTAATTAATGTATCTGAAATTAAAGAAGTACACTGAATGTGTCCTGTGTCACCTGTCTATATAATTAGTGTATGTGAAATTAAAGTGATATACTGTGCCCAGTGTCACCTGTCTATCTAATTAACGTATCCAGAAATAAACTGGTATACTGAATGTGTCCAGTGTCACCTGTCTATATAATTAATGTATCTGAAATTAAAGTGATGTACTGAATGTGTCCTGTGTCACCTGAGTATATAATTAACGTATCTGAAATTAAAGTGGTATACTGAATCTGTCCAGTGTCACCTGTCTGTATAATTAATGTATCTGAAATTAAAGTGATATACTGAATGTGTCAGTGTCATCTGTCTATATAATTAACGATCTGAAATTAAATTGATATACTGAATGTGTCCAGTGTCACCTGTCTATATAATTAGTGCATCTGAAATTAAAGTGATATACTGAATGTGTCCAGTGTCACCTCTCTATATAATTAGTATATCTGAAATTAAAGTGATGTACTGAATATGTCCAGTGTCACCTGTCTATATAATTAGTGTATCTGAACTTAAAGTAATATACTGAATGTGTCTAGTGTCACCTGTCTATATAATTAGTGTATCTGAAATTAAAGTGATATAATGAATGTGTTCTGTGTCACCTGTCTATATAATTAACGTATCTGAAATAAAAGAGGGGTACTGAATGTGTCCAGTGTCACTTGTCTATATAATTAAAGTATCTGAAATTAAAGTGGTATACTGAATGTGTCCAGTGTCACCTGTCTATATAATTAATGTATCTGAAATTAAAGTGGTATACTGAATGTGTCCAGTGTCACCTGTCTATATAATTAACTTGTCTGAAATTAAAGTGATATATTGAATATGTCCAGTGTTACCTGTCTGTATAATTAATGTATTTGAAATTAAAGTGATATACTGAATGTGTCCAGTGTCACCTGTCTATAAAATTAACGTATCTGAAATTAAAGAGGTATACTGAATGTGTCCAGTGTCACCTGTGTATATAATTAACATATCTGAAATTAAAGCAGTATACTGAATGTGTCCAGTGTCACCTGTCCATATAATTAACGTATCTGAAATTAAAGTGATATACTGAATGTTTCCAGTGTCACCTGTCTATATAATTAACGTATCTGAAATGAAAGTGATATACTGAATGTGTCCAGTGTCACCTGTCCATATAATTAATGTATCTGAAATTAAAGTGATGTACTGAATATGTCCTGTGTCACCTGTCTATATAATTAACATATCTGAAATTAAAGTGGGGTACTGAATGTGTCCAGTTTCACCTGTCTATATAATTGGTGTATCTGAAATTAAAGTGGTATACTGAATGTGTCCAGTGTCACCTGTCTATATAATTAACATATCTGAAATTAAAGTGGTATACTGAATGTGTGCAGTGTCACCTGTCTATATAATTAATGTATCTGAAATGAAAGAGGTGTACTGAATGTGTCCATTGTCACCTGTCTATAAAATTAACGTATCTGAAATTAAAGTGCTATACTGAATGTGTCCTGTGTCACCTGAGTATATAATTAACGTATCTAAAATTAAAGTGATATACTGAATGTGTCCAGTGTCACCTGTCTATATAATTAACGTATCTGAAATTAAAGTGATATACTGAATGTGTCCAGTGTCACCTGTCCATATAATTAACGTATCTGAAATAAAAGAGGTGCACGGAATGTGTCCAGTGTCACCTGTCTATATAATTAATGTATCTGCAATAAAAGAGGTGTACTGAACGTGTCCAGTGTCACCTGTCTATATAATTAACGTATCTGAAATTAAACTGGTATACTGAATGTGTCCTGTGTCACCTGTCTATATAATTAACGTAGCTGAAATTAAAGCGGTATACTGAATGTGTCCAGTGTCACCTGTCTATATAATTAATGTATCTGAAATTAAAGTGGTATACTGAATGTGTCCAGTGTCACCTGTCTATATAATTAACTTGTCTGAAATTAAAGTGATATATTCAATATGTCCAGTGTCACCTGTCTGTATAATTAATGTATTTGAAATTAAAGTGATATACTGAATGTGTCCAGTGTCACCTGTCTATAAAATTAACGATCTGAAATTAAAGAGGTATACTGAATGTGTCCAGTGTCACCTGTGTATATAATTAACATATCTGAAATTAAAGCAGTATACTGAATGTGTCCAGTGTTACCTGTCCATATAATTAACGTACCTGAAATTAAAGTGATATACTGAATGTTTCCAGTGTCACCTGTCTATATAATTAACGTATCTGAAATTAAAGTGATATACTGAATGTGTCCAGTGTCAGCTGTCCTTATAATTAATGTATCTGAAATTAAAGTGATGTACTGAATATGTCCTGTGTCACCTGTCTATATAATTAATGTATCTGAAACTAAAGTAGTATATTAAATGTGTCCAGTGTCACCTGAGTATATAATTAACATATCTGAAATTAAAGTGATATACTGAATGTGTCCAGTGTCACCTGTCTATATAATTAACGTATCTGAAATTAAAGTGGTATACTGAATGTGTCCAGTGTCACCTGTGTATATAGTTAATGTATCTGAAATTAAAGAGGTGTACTGAATGTGTCCAGTGTCAGCTGTCTATATAATTAGTGTTTTTGAAATTAAAGTGATGTACTGAATGTGTCCAGTGTCACCTGTCTATATAATTAACGTATCTGAAATTAAAGTGGTATACTGAATGTGTCCAGTGTCACCTGTCTATACAATTAAGGTATCTAGAATTAAACTAGTATACTGAATGTGTCCAGTGTCACCTGACTATATAATTAATGTATCTGAAATTAAAGTGGTATACTGAATGTGTCCAGTGTCACCTGTGTATATAAATAGTGTATCTAGAATTAAACTGGTGTACTGAATGTGTCCAATGTCACCTGTCTATATAATTAATGTATCTGAAATTAAAGAGGTACACTGAATGTGTCCTGTGTCACCTGTCTATATAATTAGTGTATCTGAAATTAAAGTGATATACTGAATGTGTCCTGTGTCACTTGAGTATATAATTAACGTATCTGAAATTAAAGTGATATACTGAATGTGTCCAGTGTCACCTGTCTATATAATTAGTGTATCTGAAATTAAAGTGGTATACCGAATGTGTCCAGTGTCACCTGACTATATAATTAATGTATCTGAAATTAAAGTGATATACTGAATGTGTCAGTGTCATCTGTCTATATATTTAACGTATCTGAAATTAAAGTGATATACTGAATGTGTCCAGTGTCACCTGTCTATATAATTAGTGCATCTGAAATTAAAGTGATATACTGAATGTGTCCAGTGTCACCTGTCTATATAATTAGTATATCTGTGATGTACTGAATATGTCCAGTGTCACCTGTCTACATAATTAGTGTATCTGAACTTAAAGTAATATACTGAATGTGTCTAGTGTCACCTGTCTATATAATTAGTGTATCTGAAATTAAAGTGATATACTGAATGTGTCCTGTGTCACCTGTCTATATAATGAACGTATCTGAAATAAAAGAGGTGTACCGAATGTATCCAGTGTCACCTGTCTATATAATTAAAGTATCTGAAATTAAAGTGGTATACTGAATGTGTCCAGTGTCACCTGTCTATATAATTAATGTATCTGAAATTAAAGTGGCATACTGAATGTGTCCAGTGTCACCTGTCTATATAATTAACTTGTCTGAAATTAAAGTGATATATTGAATATGTCCAGTGTCACCTGTCTGTATAATTAATGTATTTGAAATTAAAGTGATATACTGAATGTGTCCAGTGTCACCTGTCTATAAAATTAACGTATCTGAAATTAAAGAGGTGTACTGAATGTGTCCAGTGTCACTTGTGTATATAATTAACATATCTGAAATTAAAGCAGTATACTGAATGTGTCCAGTGTCACCTGACCATATAATTAACGTATCTGAAATTAAAGTGATATGCTGAATGTTTCCAGTGTCACCTGTCTATATAATTAACGTATCTGAAATTAAAGTGATATACTGAATGTGTCCAGTGTCACCTGTCCATATAATTAATGTATCTGAAATTAAAGTGATGTACTGAATATGTCCTGTGTCACCTGTCTATATAATTAACGTATCTGAAACTAAAGTAGTATATTAAATGTGTCCAGTGTCACCTGTCTATATAATTAATGTATCTGAAATTAAAGTGATGTACTGAATGTGTCCTGTGTCACCTGAGTATATAATTAACGTATCTGAAATTAAAGTGATATACTGAATGTGTCCTGTTTCACCTGTCTATATAATTAACGTATCTGAAATTAAAGTGGTGTACTCAATGTGTCCTGTGTCACCTGAGTATATAATTAACATATCTGAAATTAAAGTGATATCCTGAATGTGTCTAGTGTCACCTGTCTATATAATTAACGTATCTGAAATTAAAGTGATATACTGAATGTGTCCAATGTCACCTGTCTATATAATTAACGTATCTGAAATTAAAGTGGTATACTGAATGTGTCCAATGTCACCTGTCTATATAATTAATGTATCTGAAATTAAAGAGGTGTACTGAATGTGTCCAGTGTCACCTGTCTATATAATAAGTGCATCTGAAATTAAAGTGATGTACTGAATGTGTGCAGTGTCACCTGTCTATATAATTAACGTATCTGAAATTAAAGCGATATACTGAATGTGTCCAGTGTCACCTGTCTATATAATTAAGGTATCTAGAATTAAACTAGTATACTGAATTTGTCCTGTGTCACCTGACTGTGTAATTAATGTATCTGAAATTAAAGTGGTATACTGAATGTGTCCAGTGTCACCTGTGTATATAAATAATGTATCTAGAATTAAACTGATATACTGAATGTGCCCAGTGTCACCTGTCTATATAATTAGTGTATCTGAAATTAAAGAAGTACACTGAATGTGTCCTGTGTCACCTGTCTATATAATTAGTGTATGTGAAATTAAAGTGATATACTGTGCCCAGTGTCACCTGTCTATCTAATTAACGTATCCAGAAATAAACTGGTATACTGAATGTGTCCAGTGTCACCTGTCTATATAATTAATGTATCTGAAATTAAAGTGATGTACTGAATGTGTCCTGTGTCACCTGAGTATATAATTAACGTATCTGAAATTAAAGTGGTATACTGAATCTGTCCAGTGTCACCTGTCTGTATAATTAATGTATCTGAAATTAAAGTGATATACTGAATGTGTCAGTGTCATCTGTCTATATAATTAACGTATCTGAAATTAAATTGATATACTGAATGTGTCCAGTGTCACCTGTCTATATAATTAGTGCATCTGAAATTAAAGTGATATACTGAATGTGTCCAGTGTCACCTCTCTATATAATTAGTATATCTGAAATTAAAGTGATGTACTGAATATGTCCAGTGTCACCTGTCTATATAATTAGTGTATCTGAACTTAAAGTAATATACTGAATGTGTCTAGTGTCACCTGTCTATATAATTAGTGTATCTGAAATTAAAGTGATATAATGAATGTGTTCTGTGTCACCTGTCTATATAATTAACGTATCTGAAATAAAAGAGGGGTACTGAATGTGTCCAGTGTCACTTGTCTATATAATTAAAGTATCTGAAATTAAAGTGGTATACTGAATGTGTCCAGTGTCACCTGTCTATATAATTAATGTATCTGAAATTAAAGTGGTATACTGAATGTGTCCAGTGTCACCTGTCTATATAATTAACTTGTCTGAAATTAAAGTGATATATTGAATATGTCCAGTGTTACCTGTCTGTATAATTAATGTATTTGAAATTAAAGTGATATACTGAATGTGTCCAGTGTCACCTGTCTATAAAATTAACGTATCTGAAATTAAAGAGGTATACTGAATGTGTCCAGTGTCACCTGTGTATATAATTAACATATCTGAAATTAAAGCAGTATACTGAATGTGTCCAGTGTCACCTGTCCATATAATTAACGTATCTGAAATTAAAGTGATATACTGAATGTTTCCAGTGTCACCTGTCTATATAATTAACGTATCTGAAATGAAAGTGATATACTGAATGTGTCCAGTGTCACCTGTCCATATAATTAATGTATCTGAAATTAAAGTGATGTACTGAATATGTCCTGTGTCACCTGTCTATATAATTAACATATCTGAAATTAAAGTGGGGTACTGAATGTGTCCAGTTTCACCTGTCTATATAATTGGTGTATCTGAAATTAAAGTGGTATACTGAATGTGTCCAGTGTCACCTGTCTATATAATTAACATATCTGAAATTAAAGTGGTATACTGAATGTGTGCAGTGTCACCTGTCTATATAATTAATGTATCTGAAATGAAAGAGGTGTACTGAATGTGTCCATTGTCACCTGTCTATATAATTAACGTATCTGAAATTAAAGTGCTATACTGAATGTGTCCTGTGTCACCTGAGTATATAATTAACGTATCTAAAATTAAAGTGATATACTGAATGTGTCCAGTGTCACCTGTCTATATAATTAACGTATCTGAAATTAAAGTGATATACTGAATGTGTCCAGTGTCACCTGTCCATATAATTAACGTATCTGAAATAAAAGAGGTGCACGGAATGTGTCCAGTGTCACCTGTCTATATAATTAATGTATCTGCAATAAAAGAGGTGTACTGAACGTGTCCAGTGTCACCTGTCTATATAATTAACGTATCTGAAATTAAACTGGTATACTGAATGTGTCCTGTGTCACCTGTCTATATAATTAACGTAGCTGAAATTAAAGCGGTATACTGAATGTGTCCAGTGTCACCTGTCTATATAATTAATGTATCTGAAATTAAAGTGGTATACTGAATGTGTCCAGTGTCACCTGTCTATATAATTAACTTGTCTGAAATTAAAGTGATATATTCAATATGTCCAGTGTCACCTGTCTGTATAATTAATGTATTTGAAATTAAAGTGATATACTGAATGTGTCCAGTGTCACCTGTCTATAAAATTAACGTATCTGAAATTAAAGAGGTATACTGAATGTGTCCAGTGTCACCTGTGTATATAATTAACATATCTGAAATTAAAGCAGTATACTGAATGTGTCCAGTGTTACCTGTCCATATAATTAACGTACCTGAAATTAAAGTGATATACTGAATGTTTCCAGTGTCACCTGTCTATATAATTAACGTATCTGAAATTAAAGTGATATACTGAATGTGTCCAGTGTCAGCTGTCCTTATAATTAATGTATCTGAAATTAAAGTGATGTACTGAATATGTCCTGTGTCACCTGTCTATATAATTAATGTATCTGAAACTAAAGTAGTATATTAAATGTGTCCAGTGTCACCTGAGTATATAATTAACATATCTGAAATTAAAGTGATATACTGAATGTGTCCAGTGTCACCTGTCTATATAATTAACGTATCTGAAATTAAAGTGGTATACTGAATGTGTCCAGTGTCACCTGTGTATATAGTTAATGTATCTGAAATTAAAGAGGTGTACTGAATGTGTCCAGTGTCAGCTGTCTATATAATTAGTGTATCTGAAATTAAAGTGATGTACTGAATGTGTCCAGTGTCACCTGTCTATATAATTAACGTATCTGAAATTAAAGTGGTATACTGAATGTGTCCAGTGTCACCTGTCTATACAATTAAGGTATCTAGAATTAAACTAGTATACTGAATGTGTCCAGTGTCACCTGACTATATAATTAATGTATCTGAAATTAAAGTGGTATACTGAATGTGTCCAGTGTCACCTGTGTATATAAATAGTGTATCTAGAATTAAACTGGTGTACTGAATGTGTCCAATGTCACCTGTCTATATAATTAATGTATCTGAAATTAAAGAGGTACACTGAATGTGTCCTGTGTCACCTGTCTATATAATTAGTGTATGTGAAATTAAAGTGATATACTGTGTCCAGTGTCACCTGTCTATATAATTAACGTATCCAGAATTAAACTAGTATACTGAATGTGTCTAGTGTCACCTGACTATATAATTAATGTATCTGAAATTAAAGTGGTATACTGAATGTGTCCAGTGTCACCTGTGTATATAATTAATGTATCTAGAATTAAACTGGTGTACTGAATGTGTCCAGTGTCACCTGTCTATATAATTAGTGTATCTGAAATTAAAGAGGTACACTGAATGTGTCCTGTGTCACCTGTCTATATAATTAGTGTATGTGAAATTAAAGTGACATACTGTGTCCAGTGTCACCTGTCTATATAATTAAGATATCCAGAATTAAACTGGTATACTGAATGTGTCCAGTGTCACCTGTCTATATAATTAATGTATCTGAAATTAAAGTGATGTACTGAATGCGTCCTGTGTCACCTGAGTATATAATTAACGTATTTGAAATTAAAGTGGTATACTGAATGTGTCCAGTGTCACCTGTCTATATAATTAACATATCTGAAATTAAAGTGATGTACTGAATGTGTCTTTTGTCACCTGAGTATATAATTAACATATCTGAAATTAAAGTGATATACTGAATGTGTCCAGTGTCACCTGTCTATGTAATTAATGTATCTGAAATTAAAGTGGTATACCAAATGTGTCCAGTGTCACCTGTCTATATAATTAACGTATCTGAAATTAAAGTGGTATACTGAATGTGTTGAGTCACCTGTCTATATAATTAACGTATCTGAAATTAAAGTGATATACTGAATGTGTCCAGTGTCACCTGTCTCTATAATTAATGTATCTGAAATTAAAGTGATATACTGAATCTGTCCAGCGTCATCTGTCTATATAATTAACGTATCTGAAATTAAAGTGATGTACTGAATGTGTCCTGTGTCACCTGTCTATATAATTAGTGTATCTGATATTAAAGTGATATACTGAATGTGTCCATTGTCACCTGTCTATACAATTAATGCATCTGAAATTAAAGTGATATAGTGAATGTGTCCAGTGTCACCTTTCTATATAATTAACATATCTGAAATTAAAGTGGTGTACTGAATGTGTACGGTTTCACCTGTCTATATAATTAGTGTATCTGAAATTAAAGTGGTATACTGAATGTGCCCCATGTCACCTGTCTATATAATTAACGTATCTGAAATTAAAGCGGTATACTGAATGTGTCCTGCGTCACCTGTCTATATAATTAGTGTATCTGAAATTAAAGTGATATACTGAATGTGTCCAGTGTCACCTGTCTATATAATTAATGTATCTGAAATTAAAGTGATGCACTGAATGTGTCCAGTGTCACCTGTCTATATAATTAATGTATCTGAAATTAAAGTGATATACTGAATGTGTCCAGTGTCACCTGTCTATACAATTAATGTATCTGAAATTAAAGTGATATACTGAATGTGTCCAGTGTCACCTGTCTATATAATTAGTGTATCTGAAATTAAAGTGGTATACTGAATGTGTCCAGTGTCACCTGTTGATATAATTAGTGTATCTGAAATTAAAGTGCTATACTGAATGTGTCCTGTGTCACCTGTCTATATAATTAGTGTATCTGAAATTAAAGTGATATACTGAATGTGTCCAGTGTCACCTGTCTATACAATTAACGTATCTGAAATTAAAGTGATGTACTGAATGTGTCCAATGTCACTTGTCTATATAATGAGTGTATCTGAAATTAAAGTGATGTATTGAATGTGTCCTGTGTCACCTGAGTATATAATTAACGTATCTAAAATTAAAGTGATGGACTGAATGTGTCCTGTGTCACCTGAGCATATAATTAACGTATCTGAAATTAAAGTGATATACTGAATGTGTCCAGTGTCACCTGTCCATATAATTAACTTATCTGAAATTAAAAAGGTGTACTGAATGTGTCCAGTGTCACCTGTCTATATAATTAGTGTATCTGAAATTAAAGTGGTATACTGAATGTGTCCAGTGTCGCCTGTCTATATAATTAACGTATCTGAAATTAAAGTGGTGTACTGAATGTGTCCAGTGTCACCTGTCTATATAATTAGCGTATCTGAAATTATAGAGGTGTACTGAATGTGTCCAGTGTCACCTGTCCATATAATTACTGTATCTGAAATTAAAGAGATATACTGAATGTGTCCAGTGTCACCTGTCTATATAATTAACGTATCTGAAATTAAAGTTATATACTGAATTTGTCCAGTGTCACCTGTCTGTATAATTAGTGTATCTGAAATTAAAGTGATATACTGGATGTGTCCAGTGTCACCTGTCTATATAATTAACGTATCTGAAATTAAAGTGGTGTACTGAATGTGTCCAGTGTCACCTGTCTATATAATTAGCGTATCTGAAATTATAGAGGTGTACTGAATGTGTCCAGTGTCACCTGTCCATATAATTACTGTATCTGAAATTAAAGAGATATACTGAATGTGTCCAGTGTCACCTGTCTATATAATTAACGTATCTGAAATTAAAGTGGTATACTGAATTTGTCCAGTGTCACCTGTCTGTATAATTAGTGTATCTGAAATTAAAGTGATATACTGAATGTGTCCAGTTTCACCTGTCTATATAATGAATGTATCTGAAATTAAAGAGGTGTACTGAATGTGTCCAGTGAAACTGAATGCACATGATCTTGATGTATGTGATGGATGTGGCTGAAAACTGGGAGAGTAATTTGCGTCTTTTAGGCCCATACAACAGCTGCTTCAGAATATGGCAAATTTCATTCGATATGTCACATGTTTTATCCATTGGCTGAATTAGTAACTCAATGCCCACATGGTAAATACAGAAGATGCATATTCCTGCTTCCTTAGCCTATCGACTTCTCTGGATTTCTTCTCTGGCAGATGGAAAGCTGGATTCACAGGAGTCAGTGCATTTTAAAAAAGTTTCTACTGAAACATGGATGTCAGACTTGGATGTATCTGGCCAAAAACTCCACTCACCTGGGAGATGAAAGATGCAATGGACCTTCTTAGGGACAGGAATAACAATATCAGGATATTCACAAACCATCTTGGTGGTATATGTCAGGACATCCGTAAACAAAAGTACTGAAGATCAATGAGTGTGTATATACCTTTAAGAAGCTGTCCAAGGGTTTGCACTAAAATATAAATACTGAGCACATGAGAGCCTGACTGCCATTTTTATAGTTAGCTGTTGAGATGTGAATATGTATGTATGTAAGCTCTGTCTATTAGTTAGTTTATTCATATTTAAAGATGCTGTTATCCATCCTGATGTGTTTGCATGTATTAAAGCATCTGAACAAAACCCCCCAGGCTTTCTTGTTATTTGTGTTAGAGACGAATGAGCAGCACAATGCCAGAAGTGGCATATTTAAAGGATATGGAGCCAGAAGCGGCATATCTAAAGGATATGGAGCCAGAAGCGGCATATCTAAAGGATATGGAGCCAGAAGTGGCATATCTAAAGGATATGGAGCCAGAAGCGGCATATCTAAAGGATATGGAGCCAGAAGTGGCATATCTAAAGGATATGGAGCCAGAAGCGGCATATCTAAAGGATATGGAGCCAGAAGCGGCATATCTAAAGGATATGGAGCCAGAAGTGGCATATCTAAAGGATATGGAGCCAGAAGCGGCATATCTAAAGGATATGGAGCCAGAAGTGGCATATCTAAAGGATATGGAGCCAGAAGCGGCATGTCTAAAGGATATGGAGCCAGAAGCGGCATTTCTAAAGGATATGGAGCCAGAAGTGGCATATCTAAAGGATATGGAGCCAGAAGTGGCATATCTAAAGGATATGGAGCCAGAAGTGGCATATCTAAAGGATATGGAGCCAGAAGCGGCATGTCTAAAAGGGCACAAAGTCAGAACCGGCATACCCAAGGGGCATGAAGCCTGAGATGGCATGGCTAAAATGATTAGGGGCACTTGGCAACTGTTGGAGGAATGTACAGGAGTGAATCATCCTAAAAAGGGACAAAACTTTGCAAAACAGGTCAGAAACAAATTTAAATATTAAATCTTGCTCAGCACTATTTCTTATTTGTAAAATATGAAAAGGGGCATACAGAACATTCTAAACAATATTCGCACAAACAGATATGTACATTATTGATAATAATATTCAAATTACTATGGAAGATGTTTGAAATAAAGTCTGAATTGCATAAAATGAATAAAAAGGGGAAAAGACCGCATTTTTTGCAAAGTATATGTATTTTCATATTAAAAAATATATCCGAGTTTTCAGAAGTATATAAAGTGTTTGTATGTTTGTGCAATGTTACAATAAAGCTATTTCATAAAAGTACAGCCATTACAGATCATATTTCGCAGAGTACAGCCATTACAGAGCATATTTTGCAGAGTACAGCCATTATAGAGCATATTTTGCAAAGTATAGTATTTCAAAGAGTTTGTTGTGCATTTGGGTGTTTTTACAAGCTCACAGCACTGTTTGTTCATACATAATTACATATTTTTAGTGTGTTTGTGTATACTTTGTGGGCATGGCAGATGGATTTTGAAAACTGACTGCACTTGTGTTTGACAGTAATATTGCTAAGAACTGGAGAATGTTTGAGCAGGAGTATGACACTTTCATACAGGCTGCATTTTCTGATAAAGATGACCATACAAAGACATTTATTCTACTTAATTTAGCTGGGTCAGAAGCCATAGAAAGGGAACATTCATTTGTATATGCACCTGCTATTTATGCTGGAGATGGGAAAACCATTATATTGTTGTACAGACTGAATCAAGTGAGGACCCAGAGTGCTTAAAACGTAAATTTAGAGAGATGTGCAACCCCCAGACAAATGTTACAGAGGAATGGCACTTATTTTACAAAAGAGATCAAAAGCCTGGTGAAACCTTTGCAGCATATATAACTGACCTAAGAAATAAAGCTAAAATGTGTAGATTTGGCGACTTAAGGAATGAGTTGATACATGACAGACTTGTGTGTGGTACAAAAGATGATGCTGTGAGAAAGATTTTGCATCGTGACAGTGATTTAGCTTTGAATAAGACCACTGAGATTTGTGAGATATACAAGCTCACAGAAAAGCACACAAATATGCTTACAAATGGGAACAGCTGTAGAAGGAAGAGTGATAAAGCTCATGTTTATAGTATGCAGCATGTTAGTAACAGAAACAGGCCCAAGCACATGGCAGCTGTAACCCCTGCAGCACTCACTGGTAAATCCCAGAATTTTCTAGCAAATTCCAGATTTTGCACAGTCTCAGTGAAGCATAAGACTGAGTCAGCAAACTCAAAGCATGGCCCCCCACCCACTTTCATTGTCAACTGTCGTAATTGCAGTGGTAATCATGCACCTAAAAGGGAAAAATGTTTAGCTTTTGGTAACAATGCCACAAATGTAATAAATGGAATAATTTCAAAAGATTTTGTAAATCAAAAGGTCCACATTCTTTTATTAAAATGTAACATTTTAAGAAACAAGTTGATCATTCCACTGGATGGTGGGTCAGTGCTTCATGAAATGGTCAGTGCAGTAGACTTAAGGGCCAAGAATGAAGTATTTTGTACTGTTTTGATAAATGGCAAACCCATAGAGCTCAAAGCTGAGACAGGTTCCAAATGCAATGTTATGTCCGCAAAAACATTTGCGAGAGTGTGTAAAAGTGAAAGGCTTGAGTTGGCAAGGTGTGCGAAACTTGTTGCTTATGGAGGTGAGGAAATTCAAACTGAAGGCACAGTTGTGCTTTCATCTTACTCTGCTGGAAGAGCTACGACTTATTATTTTATGTGGTCATGAGGCATGTCCAGTCATTATTAGGTCTCAGAGACACTTTGAAAATGGAGCTGCTTTCATTTCATAAAGTCTGCCATGTTAGCTTAAAAGACCACTACTCTAATTTTGCCAAGCACATTTTTCTACCTATGCAGATCTTTTCCAAGACAAACTAGTCAAACTTCCAGTTGTGTACTCCAAGAAATTAGACCCAGAGGTCAGTCCAGTTATCAGGCCAGCACGTAAAGTTCCAGTAGTCATGCAGGACAGAGTGAAATCCAAGTGAGATAAAATGGTGCAACAAGGTGTGATTTGTCCAGTTGAAACTCTAACTGAATGGGTATCTTCCATGGTAGTAGCTCATAAGAAAAGCTCAGATGACATCAGAATATGTATTGATCCATGAGATTTGAACAAAGAGCTAAAAAGACCTCATCATCCAATGCACACACTCAAAGAAGTCACAGGTTTGATGCCAAATGCCACTTTTTTTCTCTCTTAGATGCAAACAGTTTATTTTGGCAAATTCAGCTTGATAAAAAATCCTCAATGCTCACTACTTTCAGTACTCCGTTTGGCAGGTATAGATTTTTGAGAATGCCATTTGGGATAAATTCTGCAAGCAAAGTCTTTCAACGTGCAATGGAGCAAATTTTTTCTGGGTATGCTTGTGCTATCATAGTAGACAACATACTAGTAGGAGGTCATGATGAAGCAGAACATGACAAAAACCTCAGAAAAGTTCTAGAAAGGGCATGTCAAGTGACTCTTAAGCTCAATCCACACAAATGTAAATTCAGGCTACAAGAAGTTCCTTATGTTGGTCATTTATTTGCAAATACAGGCTTAGGAACAGACCCTTCAGAGCAATCAGCCATTCTCGAGATGCCAGCTCCAGACAATGTTCAAGCCCTGCAACATTTTCTTGACATGGTTAACTACCTAGGCAAGTTCATTCCAGACTCGAGCCATCTTTCAGCACCACTAAGAGAGCTGACATGTAAAGGTGTATCCTGGTTAGAGCAACACCAAAGAGCATTTGATGTCCTGATACAGAGAATTGCTAGTCCGTCAACTCTCAGATACTATGATGTTGACAAGCCAGTGACACTTTCCTCTAATGCTTCGAAATTTGGCCTTGGTGTAGTCATTCTACAAGAGGGTCAACCTGTTGCCTATGTGTTGAGAACTCTTACGCAAACTGAACAGCAGTATCCCCAGACTGACAAAGAGCTTTTGGCAATTGTGTTTGCATGTTCGAAGTTCCATGATTATGTTTATGGTAGACCTATCCAGATTGAAACAGACCACTAACCATTAGTCACTTTCCTGAGAAAGCCTATGCGTTCAGCCCTAGCCTGACTGCAATGTGTGATGCTGAGATTGCAACAATATAATTTCAATCTTGCTTACAAGAAAGGCAAACTTCTTTATCTTGCTGATACATTATCCAGATCACCCAAAAATACCACTGAACAAAATCACAATCACAATCAAGGTTCTCATTTGACTGATCATTTTGAAGTCTTGGAAGTGCTTAATTTTTCTTCCACACATCTTGATGAATTGAGAGATGACACAGCCATGGATCCAGTTTTACAAAGGCTCAGCTGCTTTAATCAAAGCAATCTACTTTACCTCAAGAACTGCAACCTTATTTTCCATACAGAGATGAGATTTGGTCTGACAAAGGTATCATTATGAAAGGTCTGAAAGTAATTGTTCCAAAGTCCTTGCAGCCGGAGTACATTACTGTCTTGCATCGTGGTCACCCAGAAACCAAATCTACCAAAAGAAGGGTGAGAGAGATAGTATTTTGGCCTTCTATGTCACAAGACATTGAGAGAGCACTTTCCTCTCATTCAGTATGTAATAGTGCAAAGCCTCATCAACAGAAAGAACCACTTCAGCTTAACCAGATTCTGAAACTACCTTGGTCGAGAGTAGCCATAGATATCATTGAGTTGAATGGCCAACATTATTTGGTGCTAGTAGACTCTTACTCCAATTGGTTTGAGCTTGACCTACTTCCTAACCCAGCATCCAGCACAGTCATTACGAAGATGAAACGTCATCATGGAAGTCTGCACAAAGTTATTTCTGACAATGGCATGCAGTTCACAAGCGAACAGTTCAAAAGATTTGCTGAAGAATGGGACTTTACTCATGTCACAAGTAGTCCTGACTACCCGCAGTCAAATGGTTTGGCAGAACATGCAGTGCAAAGTACAAAACAGTTACTTGAGAAGTCAAAATGAGATAATAGTGATGTTTTCTTCTTGATTTGCTGTGGTATTGCAAAGTGCAAAACAGTTACTTGAAAAGTCAAAATGAGATAATAGTGATGTTTTCTTGAATCTCTTGAATCTCAGAAATATTCTTTGTGATAAACATCTTAAAAGGTTCACCTGCTCAGAGACTTCTGTCGAGACAAACCAGGACCACATTACCACACAATAGTCAATTGTTGGTTCCATGTGTCAAGAACAGCAGAACACTGAGAAACAATCTGTTGAAGAAATGCCTCTCCCAGAACCCTTCTATGATAAGACCAGCAGACCGCTCAATCCATTATGAAAAGGAGAGATGGTAAGGATGCAAACGTACAAAGGTTATGATCGGACTGGTGTCGTGAAAAATATTTGTCCAGAGTCAAGATCATACATTGTGAAACAGAAGAAGGAATCTTTAGGTGGAATCAGAGGCATTTATTTCCAGTATCTGAGCATATACCACAGCAAATAGCCTGTGAGAGAGACTCTTTATCTCAGAGTGAGTTATCCAGTGTTCCAATTCCAGAGGAAGTTCCACAGACATTCCCATTCCTATGATGAATGCAGAAGTTCCTGATACGTGTTGTGCACCACAGACTGTCCGTGTTGCTAATTTTAGTCCCAACTGTTATGTTACGAGATATGGTTGAATCTCTAAACCTTGCCATAGATATGAAGCAACCTGGACATAAACATTGTATTTTGTTTCTGATGTACATAATAATGCATGCCCTTCTCTGATATTGTTTTGTATAAAGGGCAATCTTTTTAAGAGGGAGGATGTAAATCAATGAGTGTGTATATACCTTTAAGAAGCTATCCAAGGGCTTGCACTAGAGTATAAACACTGAGCACATGCAAGCCTGACTGTCATTTTTGTAGTTATCTGCTGAGATGTGAACATGTATGTATGTAAGCTCTGTCAGTTAGTTCATTCATATTTAAAGATGCTGTTATCCATCCTGGTGTGATTCTATGTATTAAAGCATCTGAACAGAAGCCCACACCTTCTCATTATTTGTATTAGAGATGAACAAGTGACAGGTACCATTCAAAAAAGTACCCCACAGGTGTTGTGGAGAGAATATTTGGGCATTGGCTCATCCCTTTATGATGCATCATATCTAAACATCCCTGAACATGAGCACATCCAGGGTGATGTGCAGGAGTTGATACCGTTGGCTCATCCCTTTATGATGCATCATATCTAAACATCCCTGAACATGAGCACATCCAGGCTGATATGCAGGAGTTGATACCGTTGGCTCATCCCTTTATGATGCATAATATCTAAACATCCCTGAACATGAGCACATGCAGGGTGATATGCAGGAGTTGATACCGTTGGCTCATCCCTTTATGATGCATCATATCTAAACATCCCTGAAAATGAGCACATCCAGGGTGATGTGCAGGAGTTGATACCATTGGCTCATCCCTTTATGATGCATCATATCCAAACATTCCTGAACATGAGCACGTCCAGGGTGATGTGCAGGAGTTGATACCGTTGGCTCATCCCTTTATGATGCATCATATCTAAACATCCCTGAACATGAGCTCATCCAGGGTGATATGCAGGAGTTGATACCGTTGGCTCATCCCTTTATGATGCATCATATCTAAACATCCCTGAACATGAGCTTGTCCAGGGTGATGTGCAGGAGTTGATACCGTTGGCTCATCCCTTTATGATGCATCATATCTAAACATCCCTGAACATGAGCACATCCAGGGTGATATGCAGGAGTTGATACCATTGGCTCATCCCTTTATTATGCATCATATCTAAACATCCCTGAACATGAGCACATCCAGGGTGATATGCAGGAGTTGATACCATTGGCTCATCCCTTTATGATGCATCATATCTAAACATCCCTGAACATGAGCACATCCAGGGTGATATGCAGGAGTTGATACCGCTGGCTCATCCCTTTATGATGCATCATATCTAAACATCCCTGAACATGAGCACATCCAGGGTGATATGCAGGAGTTGATACCGGTGGCTCATCCCTTTATGATGCATCATATCTAAACATCCCTGAACATGAGCTTGTCCAGGGTGATGTGCAGGAGTTGATACCGTTGGCTCATCCCTTTATGATGCATCATATCTAAACATCCCTGAACATGAGCACATCCAGGATGATATGCAGGAGTTGATACAGTTGGCTCATCCCTTTATGATGCATCATATCTAAACATCCCTGAACATGAGCTTGTCCAGGGTGATGTGCAGGAGTTGATACCGTTGGCTTATCCCTTTATGATTCATCATATCTAAACATCCCTGAACATGAGCACATCAAGGGAGATATGCAGGAGTTGATACCATTGGCTCATCCCTTTATGATGCATCATATCTAAACATCCCTGAATATGAGCTCGTCCAGGGTGATGTGTAGGAGTTGATACCGTTGGCTCATCCCTTTATGGTGCATCATATCTAAACATCCCTGAACATGAGCACATCCAGGGTGATATGCAGGAGTTGATACCGTTGGCTCATCCCTTTATGATGCATCATATCTAAACATCCCTGAACATGAGCACATCAAGGGTGATATGCAGGAGTTGATACCATTGGCGCATCCCTTTATGAAGCATCATATCTAAACATCCCTGAACATGAGCACATCCAGGGTGATATGCTGGAGTTGATACCATTGGCTTATCCCTTTATGATGCATCATATCTAAACATCCCTGAACATGAGCACATCCAGGGTGATGTGCAGGAGTTTATACCGTTGGCTCATCCCTTTATGATGCATCATATCTAAACATCCCTGAACATGAGCACATCCAGGGTGATGTGCAGGAGTTGATACCGTTGGCTTATCCCTTTATGATGCATCATATCTAAACATCCCTGAACATGAGCTTGTCCAGGGTGATGTGCAGGAGTTGATACCATTAGCTCATCCCTTTATGATGCATCATATCTAAACATCCCTGACCATGAGCTTGTCCAGGGTGATGTGCAGGAGTTGATACCATTGGCTCATCCCTTTATGATGCATCATATCTAAACATCCCTGACCATGAACTTGTCCAGGGTGATGTGCAGGAGTTGATACCATTGGCTCATCCTTTTATGATGCATCATATCTAAACATCCCTGAACATGAGCACATCCAGGGTGATATGCAGGAGTTGATACCGTTGGCTCATCCCTTTATGATGCATCATATCTAAACATCCCTGAACATGAGCTTGTCCAGGGTGATATGCAGGAGTTGATACCGTTGGTTTATGATGCATCATATTTAAACATCCCTGAACATGAGCACATCCAGGGTGATATGCAGGAGTTGATACCATTGGCTCATCCTTTTATGATGCATCATATCTAAACATCCCTGAACATGAGCACATCCAGGGTGATATGCAGGAGTTGATACCATTGGCTCATCCCTTTATGATGCATCATATCTAAACATCCCTGAACATGAGCACATCCAGGGTGATGTGCAGGAGTTGATACCGTTGGCTCATTCCTTTATGATGCATCATTTCTAAACATCCCTGAACATGAGCACATCCAGGGTGATGTGCAGGAGTTGATACCGTTGGCTCATCCCTTTATGATGCATCATATCTAAGCATCCCTGAACATGAGCACATCCAGGGTGATATGCAGGAGTTGATACCTTTGGCTTATCCCTTTATGATGCATCATATCTAAACATCCCTGAACATGAGATTGTCCAGGGTGATGTGCAGGAGTTGATACCGTTGGCTCATCCCTTTATGATGCATCATATCTAAACATCCCGAACATGAGCACATCCAGGGTGATATGCAGGAGTTGATACCGTTATCTCATCCCTTTATGATGCATCATATCTAAACATCCCTGAACATGAGCACATCCAGGGTGATGTGCAGGAGTTGATACCGTTGGCTCATCCCTTTATGATGCATCATATCTAAACATCCCTGAACATGAGCACATCCAGGGTGATGTGCAGGAGTTGATACCGTTGGCTCATTCCTTTATGATGCATCATTTCTAAACATCCCTGAACATGAGCACATCCAGGGTGATGTGCAGGAGTTGATACCGTTGGCTCATCCCTTTATGATGCATCATATCTAAACATCCCTGAAAATGAGCTTGTCCACGGTGATGTGCAGGAGTTGATACCATTGGCTCATCCCTTTATGATGCATCATATCTAAACATCCCTGACAATGAGCTTGTCCAGGGTGATGTGCAGGAGTTGATACCATTGGCTCATCCCTTTATGATGCATCATATCTAAACATCCCTGAACATGAGCACATCCAGGGTGATATGCGGGAGTTGATACCATTGGCTCATCCCTTTATGATGCATCATATCTAAACATCCCTGAACATGAGCACATCCAGGGTGATATGGAGGAGTTGATACCATTGGCTCATCCCTTTATGATGCATCATATCTAAACATCCCTGAACATGAGCTTGTCCACGGTGATGTGCAGGAGTTGATACCATTGGCTCATCCCTTTATGATGCATCATATCTAAACATCCCTGACCATGAGCTCGTCCAGGGTGATATGCAGGAGTTGATACCGTTGGCTCATCCCTTTATGATGCATCATATCTAAACATCCCTGAACATGAGCTTGTCCAGGGTGAGAGTTGATACCGTTGGCTCATCCCTTTATGATGCATCATATCTAAACATCCCTGAACATGAGCACATCCAGTGTGATATGCAGGAGTTGATACCATTGGCTCATCCCTTTATGATGCATCATATCTAAACATCCCTGAACATGAGCACATCCAGGGTGATATGCAGGAGTTGATACCATTGACTCATCCCTTTATGATGCATCATATCTAAACATCCCTGAACATGAGCTCGTCCAGGGTGATATGCAGGAGTTGATATCTGTCTTATCAACTTCTGCTGTAGGTGGTTATGGAGAGAAGCCAATGTTATTCTTCTTATATGGAGATTTTCTGGGCATCATCAGTGGGGGTGGAGTCCAAAGAGAAGAAGAAGATCCTCCTTAGTGTAGGTATCATGCTGGGAGGGTTCCAGAAGGCCTGCAGTCTCTCTCTTTCCTATTATTGTAGGACGGGCTGCAGAGTCAAGGGTTCAGGAACGGGCTGGTATAGTCTAGCAGTAGGTGCTGGCACTGAGGCTGGGGGCACACTGTATCACCAGAACCTGCTGCAAGGGGGCTCAACATCAAACCATCAAGACCTGCATCGATGAAGAGCGACTCAATGCTGCAAACTTTGGAACTGAGTAAGTCAGACCTAACCTTGATGGCAAGAGAGACATCATCAACGTGAATGCCAAGATTCTGATTCCTAGGATCAGTGCTGAGAGAAATAATGTCAACAAAATAGATGGCAATGTAATACCCAACACCAGAAGAATTGCTCCTGTCTCATATAGTACCAAAAGTGACAACGTGAAAGTCAGCATTAATACAGCCTCAGTGTCAGGAGAAATGCCACAGGAGATGAGGCCAAAATCCTCAGGAACTCCACCAAAAATGTATTTCCAGAGGGAAATTTGAAGAGTCATAGGGTGTGATGAAAAATCACCAAGGACTCCCCCTCTCACACATATGGAACAAGGGGTTGGATACAACAGCATCTCATCTGAACCCTCACCAGGGCTTCATCCAAATTGTGATAACCTATGTTGTGAGGGGAAAGGAAAGGTACTGCTCTGGGCACAGGGGCCATAGGCGGCCTTGAGGGGAAAGGACAAGTACAGCTCTGGGCACAGGGACCATAGGTGGCCTTGAGCTTCCTGGAGCACAGAACGTTCCCGTTTGACCTAAAATCAAATACTTTAGTCAGCTTTGCTGATTGTAGTGACGGAGTTTACTGTTAAGTTCAAGCTAAAGTATGAAATACACAATTATATTTTGTAATGATTTGTTTATAGTTTTAGTAACATTAGAAGAAACTTGGTTAAGAGAGGCATATTTATCTGATTTAGCATTTTAAGGATGGAATAGTGTACCCAATACTGGCAGACATATTTCTTGCCTTTGAGACAGACAAAGAAGAAGCAAAGGGTTTGGTAGTATTTTTGGCCAAAACGCATTAACCGTTCTATTAAATAGAATGTCAATATTCCTTTCTACTTTTCAGAGAATAGTTAGAAAATTTTAAACAGATGTGATCCATCCTTATGGTATCTTGGTCTCTGAGTAAATACAAACACCTACAGTGCATGTCCTGGGCAATAATCTTCCTTCATTAGGCACAATTATAAAACAATCAATTTTAATATTTCAAGCACGGCCTAAACATAAATTCAAGAAATAATGTTCTAATACGAAAATACTAAAGTGTGAGAAGAAATCCAACTACCAATAAAGCAGAATATAAAGGAAGAGTTTCACAGTACCCCCCCCCCCGAAAAAAAAATGTTGCTGTTCAAAAATTACCAATAAATTTTGCAAAATCTGAAAAGCCATCTGGGTTCATTTTTTCTCATCTGAACCTGTGTGTGGAAATGAAGATCTGTAAAAGCTTAACATCATAGTGCCATATAGGACAGGGATGGGGCTTGGTATCCCGGAAAAGTTTTAGTTGCCAAACATTCATAATGCCTGCTAGCCTTAAGTCCTGCTATCATGGAAGATGGACCTACTTTTACCAAACCAGGCATTGACCCACTACCAGAGGCCACCTAACCTTCTGTACTTAGCATGAATTTCTCTCACATTCTGCACAGACAGGATGAGTTAACCACTGCAGGGGGTCACATAACCTTGTGCAAACACCATCAGTTAAACCACTTCAAGGGGTGCTGCTCCACCCAGTTCAGACAGAATGAGCTAAACCATTACCAGGGTCTGTCCAGGCTATTTAGACAGCTTGAGTTAAATCACTGAAAGGGAACATCACAGCCTGTACAGACAGTGCATGTTAGACCTTACAGGGCTTATAGCACCATGTATACAGTGGTTATAAAAAGTTTACACACCTCTGTTAAAATGCCAGGTTTTTGTGATATAAAAAATGAGACCACAATAAATAATTTCAAAACTTTTCCCACTTTTAATGTGACCTATAACCTGTACAATTCAATTGAAAAACAAACAAATCTGTTAGGGGAAAAATATAAAAAATAAAAAATGTACAATAAGCTGGTTGCATAAGTGTGCACACCCTTAAACTAATACTATGTTGAAGCACCTTTTGATTTAATTACAGCATTCAGTCTTCTTGGGTACACACCTGCCATCAATTAAAGAGACTCTAATTAACCCCAAATAAAGTTCAGCTCTCCTAGTAGGATCTTCCTGACATTTACTCAGTTGTCTGCTACAACAAAAGCCATGGTTTGCAGAAACCTTGCAAAGCATCAAAGGGAACTCATTGTTGAAAGGTATCAGTCAGGAGAAGGGTACAAAACAATTTCCACAGCATTGTATATACCATGGAGCACAGTGAAGACAGTCATCAAAAAGTAGAGAAAATATTGGACAACAGTGATGTTGCAAAGAACTGTACGTCCCTCCAAAATTGATGAAAAGAAAAAACAAAAACTGGTCAGAGAGGCTGCTAAGAGACCTACAGCAACACTAAAGGAGCTGCAGGAATTTCTGGCAAGTACTGGTTGTGTACTACATGTGACAACAATCTCCCATATTCTCCATATGTCTGGACTATGGGATAGGGTTGCAAGACAGAAGCCTTTTCTTACACAGAAAAACATCCAGGTCCAGCTAAAATTTTCAAAATAATACATCACATCTCCCAAAAGCATGTGGGAAAATGTGTTATGGTCTGATGAGACCAAGGTTGAACTTTTTGACCACAATTCCAAAAGGTATGTTTGGTGGAAAAACAACACTTCACATCACCAAAAGAACATCATCCCCCACGGTGAAGCATGGTGGTGGCAGTATTGTGCTTTGGGGTTGCTTTTCTTCAGCTGGAATTGGGGATTTAGTCAAGATGGAGGAAATTATGAACAGTTGCAAATACCAGTCACTTTTGGTCCAAAACCTTCAGGCGTCTGCTAGAAAGATGAAGATGAAGAGGAATTTCACCTTTCAACATGACAATGACCCCAAGCATACATCCAAATCAACAAAAGAATGGCGTCAGCAGAAGAAAATTAAAGTTCTGAATGGCCCAACTAGAGCCCAGACATAAATCCAATAGAAATCTGTGGGGTGACCTGAAGAGGGCTGTGCACAAGAGATGCCCTCACAATCTGACAGATTTGGAGCTTTTTTGCAAGGAAGAGTGGGCAAATACTGCCAAGTCAGGATGTGCCATGCTGATAGACTCCTTCCCAAGAAGACTGGATGTTGCAATTAAATCAAAAGGTGCTTCTACTATAAGTTTAAGGGTGTGCACACTTATACAACCAGCTCATTGTACTTTTTTTTATTTTTTATATTTTTCCCCAACATATGTGTTTGTTTTTCAATTGAATTGTACACATTATAGGTCACATTAAAGGTGGGAAAAGTTTTGAAATGATTTATTGTGGTCTCATTTTTTATATCACAAAAACCTGGCATATTAACAGGGGTATGTACACTTTTTATAGCCACAGTAGATAGTATTACTTAAACCGGTACTTAAGCCAGCATAAGTCTGACCGTTACTGTGGATCATCTCAACCTGTGTTGTCATTCAAATATTATAAGACCTAAGATCTGTTAAAAAAAAAAAAAAAAAAAAACAACAATTTCCCCAACTTAAGCAACATTCTCAGATCTCACATTTGTTGACTTATTCAGCAACAAACCCAGCTCTGTATCTGTCCCATGAACAGCCCCCACCAAAAGCCATCTGCATCAATTCCAGTATTCACTATATATGTTGTTGGAAGACAAGTTAGTAGTCAATAGTTCTTAGGCTAACTTGCAGGTTGACTTTTAAGGAAGAACAGAGTTTTTTCCCATTTTTAACCAGGCTGGTATCAGTTCAGGCTTTCACTACAATGAGGTCACTCTTTGTAATCCACTTGTTACCTGCTGAAGAAATGCCTGTCAAGAAATTTACCTTTACAGCTTCACTCTCAAAATGAATCTTGAAAGACATTTCAAAATCACCTAATTAGTGTTTTTGATTGGAGAAATTGGAATGTGTCTTTGTAGCACATGGAGATTTAGTTGCTCCAATGTATTATGAGAGGAAAAAAAGGGTATTGGAGTATGATGTGCTTTACAGCTCTTAAAGCTGTAAGATACTTGCATTTTCCATATGCTGATACACTGCTAAGTGTAAACAGTGAACTTTAACCCCAGTGACATCCAGTGTAGGGACAGCATTAGATGCTTTCATAGATTCCAACAGAGCCACCACTGCATGTGTGCACAGAAATGTTTGCTGAATTTTAATTGGGAAAGAAATTCTTCTTTTTTCTATAAGGCACTTTGGGATGTTTTGTTGGTTTTGCACATTGATGCAGGATGTGTCAATGTTATAGAAATTTACCCTGTTTCTTCAAATATTCCTATCATAAATGCTTGGGTGAGGAAGCTCTGAACTTTTTGACAAGGGATACAGCAGTGGTGCCCTTTAAGCCTCTTTTTCTTTGCTTGTCATGTTCATTTAATGCTTGTTTAGTTGCAGAATGCATTGCAGCTGAAGACCAAGGCCCGATGTTGTTGTTACTGTGCCAGTCATTTTGACATACAAGGATGATATGGTTTTGATTGCTAAAAATGTCTCTGATATGCAGCGTTTGGTGGATGTTGTTCACAGGACAGATACAGAGCTGATGGTGGGGGCTGTTCATAGGACAGATACGGAGCTGATGGTGGAGGATGTTCAATGGACAGATTCAGAGCTGATGGTGGGGGCTGTTCATAGGACAGATACAGAGCTGACGGTGGGGGCTGTTCATAGGACAGATACGGAGCTGATGGTGTGGGCTGTTCATAGGACAGATACGAAGCTGATGGTGGGGGATGTTCATAGGACCGATACAGAGCTGATGGTGGGGGCTGTTCATAGGACAGATACGGAGCTGATGGTGGGGGATGCTCAATGGACAGATTCAGAGCTGATGGTGGGGGCTGTTCATAGGACAGATATGGAGGTGATGGTGGGGGCTGTTCATAGGACAGATACAGAGCTGATGGTGGGGGTTGTTCATAGGACAGGTACGGAGCTGATGGTAGGGGATGTTCAATGGGCAGATTCAGAGCTGATGGTGGGGGATGTTCATAGGACAGATAAAGAGCTGATGGTGGGGGCTGTTCATAGGACAGGTACGGAGATGTTGTGGGAGGCTGTTCATAGGACAGATACGGAGCTGATGGTGGGGGATGTTCAACGGACAGATTCAGAGCTGATGGTGGGGGCTGTTCATAGGACAGATATGGAGCTGATGGTGGGGGCTGTTCATGGGACAGATACGGAGCTGATGGTGGGGGCTGTTCATAGGACAGATACGGAGCTGATGGTGGGGGATGTTCAATGGACAGATTCAGAGCTGATGGTGGGGGCTGTTCATAGGACAGATATGGAGCTGATGGTGCAGGATGTTCAATGGACAGATTCAGAGCTGATGGCGGGGGATGTTCATAGGACCGATACAGAGCTGATGGTGGGGGCTGTTCATAGGACAGATACGGAGCTGATGGTGGGGGATGTTCATAGGACAGATACCGAGCTGATGGTGGGGGATGTTCATAGGACAGATACAGAGCTGATGGTGGGGGATGTTCATAGGACAGATACGGAGCTGATGGCTGGGGATGTTCATAGGACAGATACAGAGCTGATGGTGGGGGCTGTTCAATGGACAGATTCAGAGCTGATGGTGGGGGCTGTTCATAGGACAGATACGGAGCTGATGGTGGGGGCTGTTCATAGGACAGATATAGAGCTGATGGTGGGGGTTGTTCATAGGACAGGTACGGAGCTGATGGTGGGGGATGTTCAATGGACAGATTCAGAGCTGATGGCGGGGGATGTTCATAGGACAGATACAGAGCTGATGGTGGGGGTTGTTCATAGGACAGGTACGGAGCTGATGGTGGGGGATGTTCATAGGACCGATACAGAGCTGATGGTGGGGGCTGTTCATAGGACAGATATGGAGCTGATGGTGGGGTATGTTCATAGAACAGATACAGAGCTGATTGTGGGGGCTGTTCATAGGACAGGTACGGAGCTGATGGTGGGGAATGTTCAATGGACAGATTCAGAGCTGATGGTGGGGGATGTTCATAGGACAGATACAGAGCTGATGGTGGGGGCTGTTCATAGGACAGATACGGAGCTGATGATGGGGGCTGTTCATAGGACAGGTACGGAGATGTTGTGGGAGGCTGTTCTCAGGACAGTCGCAGAGCTGATGGTGGGAGCTATTCATACACTTATTTGTTTTTTTGGGGGGGGGGATTCTGGATCGCCTGTTGTGATTTGTTATTGTAGAACAAACGTTGTCCTGATCCTGCTTTTGTTTCTGTATTTACTAATTTGTTATTATACAAAGTATCATAACTGGAAAAGCTTGGATTGTGCTTTTTTATTTGCGTATTTCTTAATAACCCCCTATACACTTTTTGAAAAGTCTCAATGGATCTTTTACATCCACTTGAACTACTGCTGTCTCAAGAAGATGGGACCTTAATTTGACATGTCATCCAAATGACAGCACCATTTTATGCCGTTCTGCAGTGTCAGTAAAATAAAAATGAAAGTTTGCTCCAGGGATAGGAATAGAAACTCTACTGATCTTGTAACATCAATGCTGAGGGGACTAGTTGTTGAGCCATTGACACTGTGACACAACATGGTTCATTGCATTTGGTTGTTTTAATACAGAAATGAAAACATGTCGTCAGAAATATATCGATATATTATGGACATGAGAAGCACTCTGTAGAGACACGATGCACCTGCTACTTTCCGTTTTCTAATCTGTTGCTGCAGGATCATTTTCTCTTTTGCAACAACACCCTTTGAATTTGTCTTCATTTCCATTGCTTGCACAATATTTTAAGACATGTTTATATGTTGGGCTTGAAGAAGTAGCTTTTGTTTGGACTCAGGAGATGTAAATCTGGGGATGTGTCACTTGATAACATACATATAAAAAGAATGACTGCGGTCATTATCGCCAAGGTTTAAAATGTTTATTGGCCATGTAACTAGAATCCATGACTTCTCTAATTAAGCAGTATTCAAAAAGAGTATACAACTAAGCTCTTAACAACTCCTTCTTGCAGTTTAATTTCTCCAAGTATTTGGGATTCTAATACCATGACAGGAATGGACCCCATCCCTAAATAAATATGATTAAACTTCGTGAAATTAGTATTGGTTCAATCTTTGAGGTTAGCCAAATTGTTCTTTGCAGCACTTGAAATGCACCCAGAGTTACACCTATCAGCAACATATCTAAATCCAACTGTAAATTCTTTTTAGAAGAGTCATTGCTCCTACTACTATTGGAACTGTCTGGTATCCTTCTTCCACGCTGCCCTCATTTCCACCTGCAAATCCTGGTATTTTATGACTTTGTGTCCCCTCTCTATGTAAGATGCTGCAATCACTGGGTGTAGCAATTTCAATGATCAGTGCTACTTTTGTCTTCTTTTCATGAACTACTATATCTGGTTTTCTTGCACCTATTTTTTTTTTTTTGAACTGCTGGTAATGGATGATCCCAAGGGATATAAACTTCATCACTATAATGCTTTGTGGTTTATATTTCCAATGCTTCTCAGCTACTTCAGTATTGGAATGTTTGCACAATCCCCAATGCAACAGTTTTGCCACATGGTTATACCTTTCAGTATACAGGCCCTCTGCCATTAGTGTATCAGACCCAGCAAGAAGATGTGTGACTGTTTCCAGTTCTGTTTTACAGAACTTGTATTTGTCTGTTTCTCCCACATATTCATTGCACTTTGTAAACCATCGTGTATGTAGTCCACAATCCTGGGAGCCAATATTAAGTGTTCATCTTTTGCTTTAAATTCAAGTCTCATCAAATACTGTCACATATCATCAAATTTGACCACATCAAATACCAATAGTATCACTATTAGAGCTAACCAGAAGCCATGGCTGACCCCTAAGGTATATGAGCTTCTGAAGGAGAGAAACGCAGCTTACAGGGCTAAGGACAAAGCAGCCCTAAGTGTAGCAGCAGGTAATCTGAGGAGGGGTATAAAGGAGGCTAACAGGGAGTATGGCAGAAAGGTAAAGAGACACTTTGAAGACATGAAGGATGCAAAGAGATTATGGCAAGGTATACAGGAGATCACTAACTATAAAATCGTGTCAGCACAGTCTGACAATAAAGTTTACTTTGACTTTCACGTCTCCTTAACCATTTCTGCATCAGATTCTGATCAACAGGCAGTTGTTTCCGGAGTTTTCTGTACTTGCAACTATATTTATGCTTTTCCAGATTTCTTTCCTCCTCATTGGATCCTTCTCCTTAAAGTCTTTCTTTTGTTTTTTTGGCACATTCAGTTGCTGCCTGCATCAAATTCCTGGACAGTTTGAACATCTTCTTTGGTAGATTTGAGGAAAGAAACAACAGGTTGGCACTAAAACTTCCCACTGATGAAAAGGATGCAATACTCAGCCTCAGCACAGAGGAGGTAAGAAGAGAGCTAAAGAAAGTGAAACCCCAGGAAGGCTGCTGGCCCAGACAACATAGTGGGAAAGCTGTTAAAAGGCTGCGCCGATCAACTATGCACAGTGCTCAAGGAAATATTTAACACCTCTCTTGCCATGGCAAAAGTACCTTCATGCTACAAGGAAACTAACATCATCCCACTAGCTAAGAAAACCACTCCCTCCAGCCCTAATGACTACAGACCAGTCACTCTGATATCCACTGTTATGAAATGTTTTGAGCGGCTGATCAAAAGGCATCTTTCATCATGCCTATCAGGGTTGGGAGGGTGGCCTAATGGTTAAGGTGTTTGCCTCACAAACACAAGGTGCAGGGTTTGAGTCTCACAAGGAATAATTGGCTAGGCTTAAAATGGCTCGCAAGGGCAGTTAGCTTAGTACTAACCTATGAACCTAAGATTTTGACCCTCTGCGGTTTGCGTACAGAGCTAACTGATCCATGGTTGATGCCATATCAGTAGCACTACACATCTCACTTGAACATTTAGAGGGCAAAGAGAGCTATGTGAAGATGCTGTTCATAGACTTCAGCTCTGCATTTAATACAGGGATACCAATGCAGCTGATAGAAAAACTGGCACATTTAGGAATCAGTAAACATCCCTGTAACTGGATCCTGTACTTCCCGATCGAGGGACCACAGAGGGTGTGTTCAGGTAAGAATACATCAAAGTGCATCACAATTAACACGGGCTCCACTGGGATGTGTTCTCAGCCCACTGTTGTTCACCATCCTGAACCATGACTGTTATGCTAAGCACAAGCCCAACAATATCCTCAAGTTTGCTGATGACACCACAGTCATGGGGCTCATCCCAAAGGAGAAAAAAGGGTGCACAGGGAGGAGGTGGCATCTCTGATCAGTTGGTGCGAGGGGAACAACCTTGATATGAATGTAAACAAGACCAAAGAGTTCCTCATCAACTTCAGGAAAAGAACAAACCACCCAGTGCTCAGGATCAATGGTGAGAGTATGGAGAGGGTAGAAAAGTACAGAATTCCTGGGTGTACACATATCAGAGGATCTCACGTGGCCGGGAAACACCAGCCAGCTGGTCAAGAAAGTGCACCGATGGCTCCAATTTTTAAGAAGCCTGAAAAAAGCTAAGCTTCCTCCTCATAGTCTCTTCACCTTCTATAGAGGTGCAATAGAGAGCATCCTCACCTGCAACTTCACATTGTGGTTTGGAAGTGAACAGTTACAGAAAGGAAGGTGCTACAAAGAGTGGTGAGGGTTGCAAAGAAGATAAGAGGTTCCAGTCTTCCATTGATACAACATCTTTATTCTGCAAGAAGCATCTGAAAGGCCACCGAAATAATACAGGACAACACACATCCTGTCCATGGACTGATTAAGCATCTGCCACCGGCTGCAGGACTACAAGATTCAGTAACAGTTTCTACCCTACAGTGATTAGACTTTTGAACTCGGGTACTAGTGCCAGGAGTCTGGGCACCGTTGGGAGGGTAGCCTAATGGTTAAGGTGTTTGCCTTACAAACACAAAGTACAGGGTTTGAGTCTCACAAAAGATAATTGGCAAGGCTTAAAATGGCTTGCAAGGGCAGTTAGCCTAGTACTAATCTATGAACTAATAAGTCAATTTTTATTTATTTGTGCAATCCATACTTACATATATTCCAAGTAAGTATAATATTTATTTATTATATTCATAGTAAGTATTATTTAACTCACTCAAGTGCAATATTAGACAAATAACTTAGGCAGCTCAATCTGCAGTGTGTTTTGTATTACTTTAAATAGGGTAGTTAATTTAGCTCAGGGGAGGGTATTCTTTTCATATTTGAGCGTTGGTAAATGTTTCTGCTCTTTCTTGCATGTATTGGGAGTAGTATTGCATTTGCTAGTTATGTTTATTCCTCTACTCGTGTGTTGTTTCACTTTTCTTTGTAATCTCAAGGACTGAGCTGACTGACGGAATTTAATTTAGGCTACACGTGTGTAGTTCTAAATGACAACAAAGTTTACTTTGACTTGGATGTCTCCTTAACCATTTCTGCATCAGATCCTGATCAACATGAGGTTGTTTCCGGAGTTTTCTGTACTTGTAACTATATTTATGCCTTTCCAGATTTCTTTCCTTCTCATCTGGTCCTTCTCCTTATAGTCTTTCTTTTGTTTTTTTGGCACATTCAGTTGCTGCCTGCTTTTTGTCTACTTCTGGTCTGATATCCATTCCTGTTTGACATCGATATGCTTCTGCTAAACTAACCAGAGAAGTCATCTTAGATGTGTTCTCTTCACGTTTTAAAACTTTTACTGTGTTATGATTCTGTGAGGTCAGCAGATATGTATGCAGTCCAACGAATTTAGATCTATACATGCAATCAGTTTCTAGGAGGCCCATACCTCATTCAGAACGAGGAATGTATAATCTTGGTATGCACTGATTTTTATAAATCATTTGATAAGCATGAAGCATTTTTCTTGTTTTCCTGTCCAACTGATCCAGTACCTTTTGGGGCCAGTCAATCACCCCAAAACTGTAAGTTAGAACATGAAAAGCAAATTGGTTTATAGCTTGGATTTTATTCCTAGATGTCAGAACTGTTTTCAGTATTAATTTTAGTCTTCTAAAATATTCCTTACTAAGTTTTATTCACATTTGTTCATGTTTTATTGTTTCTCCTTCATCAGTTCCCAAATATTTATACACTCCCTCTTGCTCAAGATTTTTTTTACATCACATTGCTGTCCCAGACTGATATTTTCTTGGTGCTGCAGTTTTCCTGCTTTAAATGTTGTTTTTGAACATTTATCAAGACCAAATGACATTTGTGTGTCATTCTTTTCTGGAAGTCAAATTGCAGCCATGACCTAATCTGTTATGTAGACAGCTTAATGGGTTAAGGGCAAGACAAAAGAGCACCGGTGACTGAGTCAACCTGGAATATCCCCCTTTGAATTTTTATCCCTGAAATAATAATTTGTCCTTTATCATGACTTAACTGTAAGGTGGTTTGCCACTGTTTCATGGTCTCTGTAATGTAATCAATCAATGAAGAGTGTATCTTATACATTTTAAGCATTGTTTTATCCATGAACGTGGGATACTATCAAATACTTTTTGTAGTCTATCCATGTCATACTTAGATTCTTCCTCTTTTTGTAGTTCTCCATTATGATTTTATTTAACATCAAATGATCCTTTGTACCATATGCCTTTCTTTTATTACCTTTTTGTTCAATTGCCATGATTGAGTTTTTTTTCTAAATAACTATAAACTCTGTCAGCATCAATTCCAGTGTATAGCTTATACATTGCTGGAAGACAAATTATTGGTCTATTGTTTTGAGGATGGCTTGCACGTTTGCTCTTAAGTAGGAGTATTGTTTTTCCTGTTGTTAGCCAGGCTGGTGTCTGTTCGGGGTCTGCATATAAATAGTTCATACTCATGGCTAAATCTTCATGTAAAGATGTTAAAAACGTTTAACCAGAAGTTAGGTACTGCATCTGGGCCTGGGGTTTTCCAATTAGGAGCTTCTCTTAACTTTGTTTCAATGTCTTTGGCTGTTACGTCATCCCATTTCATTTCCTGTACATTTGAACTTCCTATTCTTTCTTTTGATTCTATCCGTTTACCATATTTGTTATGTTCCACAGGGTCTTCTCCAAAATGTGTCAATTTCTTCTTTTGGTGGTGTTTCAATTCCTTTTGCCTTGTTTCCCAAATCTCTATAAAACTTTTTGGGTTATCAATAAATTGCTTGTTTTGTACTTTTCCATTATATTTATCTGTGTATCTTCTAAGTTTCTCTGCCTGTGCTGATATTTTTAGTTTATTATTTGCAAAAGTGCGCGATAACTCCTGATCTGCTCTGATACTATGCATTGCATTTATCATGTCTATCTTTCTATTTTTCTTGATCTGTTTCCTCTTCTATAGTCTTCTAACAGTGACACTTCTTGTCTTAACTGCTTTATAGTTTTCTCTATTTGATATTTCCATGATGGCATTAAATTTCTCCCCTTCCTTTCCCTTACTACCCTGTGTTTTTGTGGTAAGACTTTGATATTAATTTAGATGCACAGTAATATATCCAGTTTAATTCTTTATATTGCATGAATCTCTAAGGAACATCTTAATTACTGTGTTCATTTGTTTTATCAGACTTCTAACTTTCATGTTTTATTGACTTTCTGTAGTATATTTCTTTCATTGATCTTAATATTTCTGTCGATGTCTATTAAATCAAGCAACTCTTCTCTTAGATCATTTTTTTCTAAACTGGGGGCATATTCTTTGTTCCCCATTTCCTGTGAACATTCTATAGAAGGTTCTAGAGCATCTTCCTGTGCCACATACTCTTCGGTTTCATCCTGTGCCATCCATTGTTCTTTCATATGGAAACTCACCTGCCTATCACCCCAGAACATTGGCTGCGTCAGAGTTGCCATAGTTTCCTGTTCCTCCCCTTGCTGTGCAACTCCAACTGAAAGTTTATATTGGCTTTCTATGGAAGGCCCTAAAGTATCTTCATCTGACAACTGATCAGATATTTCCCACTCCATTGGTTTTGCCTTAATTTGGGGATCCATTGCTCTATTATGCTGTGTTGTTTTCTGAGTTAGATTTTCTACACTAAATCCTTCACTTTACTAGTAATCCATAACATCAGTTTGTATGTCTTTAACTTCTCCATTACTAATCATTTTATCTATGTTTCCTCTGTTTTCTTATTTTTTGAATTGTAAAAGTTTTCTTGTCTGGATGCCTTTGCCTATATTTCTCTTCAAACAGCTTTCGTGCTTCTATTTTTGTATTGATTAGGTTTGCTTTCTCCTTTGCATAAATATTACGCCATATTAAATCTCGTTTTCTTTCCCATGCCCATATTTCTTCTTCAGATGTCTCCTGATCTTCCTGTTTTTCCTTACTTTGGGGACTCACTCCATCATGCTGTGATGTAACCTGTGTTAGACTTTCTACACTAAATACTTCCCTTTGCAGGCACTCCATAACTTCATCTTCCATTTTTTAACTTCTACTTTACTAATCTTCTGTTCTACATTCCTTCTTTCTGATCTTATTTTTTATTGTGAAATTTTCCATATGTGGATGCCTTTGCCTATATTTCTCTTTGAAAATCTTTGGGACTGCCTTTTTGTGTTGATTAATTCATCTTCCTCTTTTGCATAAATATTGCACCATATCAAATCTCTCTTTCTTTCCCATGTCCATATTTCTTTTTTTATACCTTTCTAAAGTCTATAGATTTGGTTCTTTATATTTTTGCCCTTACTCAATTGCTTCATTTTACAAACAGACCAAGGTTTATTGGTCTATATAATGTTTTTTCATAAATCTGTTGTATTAATGAACACAGATTTTTATTTGTAGCTTCTGACAGTTTTTCTTGTGGAAGTATTTTCCTTACCTCTAATTTCTGTCTTAATCTTTCTGTATATTTTCTGGCTGGAAATCCTGGGCTTTTTGTATAGTAGTAACAATACAAAATGTCTTTCTTATCCTCAATAGTCCACTGTATTGTCTTTATGGTTCTTTTTTGGCTTATCAGTTTTTGTGTTTTTTGTGGACTGCTACTTCCTTCTACAGCGGGGGGGGGGGGCATCCTCCCCCTGGGCTTGGCCTAGCCCCATTGCAGGAATGTTTCCATGTCCCGAGGATTCTACATAGTCACTTTTTTTTCCAGTCCTGGCATTAGTGCACCTCAGGATTGGGTAAATTGTTATCCTGGGTCTTGTCCACCCAGCTATTTTTTTTTATTGTTTATCCTACTTCTGTCCATGATATATGCTATATAAAATACAGTCTATATATCAGTGTTGTCTTGGTGAGATTTTGTAAAAAAACAGGGTCCAGGTCCCGAAGGTACTTACCAAGACTTGAGAATGAATTCAGTTTCAGCAATTACTCTCTTTTGCTGATTTTATCATCTCTCCATTCTGACATCTGTCCACAACAGGGCAAGGCCATCCCCTCCTTGCTGAATCCTTTTTTAATTTCTCCAAGTCTTTTGGGTTTCTAATACTGTGATGGGAATGAACCCCATTTCTAAGTCAAAGTACGATTAAAGTTCATGAAATTAGTATTGTTTCACTCTTTGATGTCAGCTCTTTGCAGCACACGCAATGTGCCCAGTAATGACTCCTTCTGCAGGTCGTAAGGAGTTACATGTATTGGTAACATATCTAATACAATTGTAGAATCTTTTTTATAAGACTCGTTGCTCCTACTACTATTAGAACTGTCTGGGTATCTTTCTTCGACATTCCTCTCGTTTCTGCCTGCAAATCCTGGAATTTTATGATTTTGTGCCTCTCTGTAAACAAGACACTATAGTCACTGGGTGTGGCAATTTCAATGACTAATGCTACTTTTGTCTTCTTTTCTTGGACCACTATACTTTATTTGTATTTATTTATTTGTTTATTTGACGTTTGTTAACCGGGTTGTTCCAACTGAGCCAAGGCCCATTTTCAGTGGAGACCCAAGGAGAAAAGCTCCAGTACAGAGACAAATATTATAACTGCACATTATAACTCTGAAATAACATTGTAGAATCAACACAATTACATAATAAATATAATTAGAGTAGAAAAAAATTAAATTAAGGAAAGAGAAGACAGTTAAGTGAAACACAATATATACATATTTACATGGGCTCTTGTTTTCAGAAGAGTGGAGAAAAAAAAACAGAAAGATAGCAGTAATTAAGAGTATAGGAGTCAGAGAGTAATTGTTAGGGAATTGTTGATAAAAGAAGAAGAGGAAGAGATTAGGTACGGGCCTGACAGTGACAAGGCCTAGACGCAAGTAGAAGTTGTTTTAGCCTTTTGTTTTTGAAGAGCAGGGGGTGGGAGATAGTTCTTATGCATAAGGGGAGATTAATCCAGGCCTTGGCTACAGTGTGTTTATACAAGATTTTTCCTACATTTTTGTTAGGTTTATGGAAGTCAAGGAGTTGCTGATTGGATGTGCGGAGAGAGCGACTGTGAGTGTAATATGTGACAAGGGAGGAGAGGGATATATCTAGTTTTCTAGCATCTGTCTTTTGATCTGTTGGTAATGGATGATCCTGTGTGATGTAACTTCTTCATTTTCTATAATGCTCTGTGGCTCATGTTTAAAGTGTTTTTCAGCCACTTCAGTACCATAATGTTTGCACAATCCCCACTGCAACAGTCTTGCCACATTATGCCTTTCAGTATACAGTCCTTCTGTCATTAGTATGTCGCAACCAGCAATGAGTTGTACAACTGTTTCCAATTCGGTTTTACAAAACCTACATTTTTCTGTTTCTATCACATGTTCAATGGACTTTGTAAACCAATGTGTACATAGCCCACTATCTTGGGCCACCAATGTTAACCTTTCATCTATTGGTTTGAATTCGCCTCTCCTCAACCATTCCTGCATTCGTTCCTGATCAACATGAGATTCTTCCAGAAGTTTTCTATACTTACAACTATATTTATGCATTTTCCACATTTCTTGCCTTCTCATCTGGTCCTTCACCTTATATTCTTTCTTTTTGTTTTTTTGGCACATTCAGTCTATCTTTCCACAACAGGGCGGGGCCATCCTCTCCTTGCCTATATGATGTCACAGATGATGTGACAAACACAATCAATAATGAGCGGTTTCACAAAAAAAATAAAATAAAACAAAACAAAAAAAAAAACAACATGGCATGCACAGAACCCAAAGAAACAAAGTCAGGAAGAAGACAAAGGCACTACTTATATCATGCCATTTTCTATGTGGTACTCGTTCTGGTTTATAGGGAATAAAAAGATCTTTTGAGATGAGAAACAAAAAATAATATCTGGGACAGTTCTCCTTTAAGTACTTCAATTAGAGATTCAGAAAGGAAATCTATAATCGGACACCGCTGTTAGTCACAATCATACACTAGTCTTTACATATTAGTAAGAAATATCTTCATGTTTTTTGTAACAATTCTTTTCCCTACTGCATCATTCCAAATGACCACATATATAAGACATCAGCACAATTAAATGAAAGTGCAAACTTTAAACAAGAGTTTAACTCTGGCAGGGGAGCACATTCAGTTTCATTCTGAAAGCAACTTAAAACTGAGAGACAAGGACATTTCAAAATTACTGCAGGAATGGATTCTAGTGGCAAGTGCTTCTGGAATCCTTGGTTACAATGTTGTAACTATTACAAAAATATGTAGGTGTTGCAGGTCGTAATGCTATACAGTAACCTACTATGACTTAAAAAATCAATGCAGCCAACCTGAATGTTGAAAACTTAAATGTTTCATGGCACAGTTTTTATATATATATATATATATATATATATCTATATATATATATATATATATATATATATATATATATATATATATATATATATATATATATATATATATATATACATACATATACACACACACACACACACACACACACACACACATATATATATATATATATATATATATATATATATATATATATATATATATATATATAATGTGTGTTCATAGGATTATACTACACTATTGGCCTGGAGGCTCTTATAAGCCTAGCCAAGAATTATGCCCATGTTCCCCTGTCCAGCAGGGACGCAGGTGGGATCCCAGGCATATATTTTCGGTTTCCCATCCAGTCATCCAGGTTCCGCTTAAAGAGGGCTAGTGAGGTACTCTGCTTGACATGGAGAGGGAGTCTCCTCCACAGATGGGGGAGTCTTTGGGACACAAATCTATCCTGCCAACAAGTTCTATTAATGTCACAGACAGGGTTGAGACCTTGCGAGTGGAGTTTGACTTATGGATATGCAGCAACTCCATCAAGGCTGAGTCTGAGACAGCCTTGTATGCCAGACACAGGTCACCTCTGAGTAGTCTGTATGAGACTGAGCAGAGGGACAGGGCTTTTAGCCTATCTATACAGGCTAGGTGTTTGAGACTCTGGATTTTCCTGGTCAGGAACATCTGTGGTCTCTCCAGCTGCTGCATGTGCTTGGCAAGGTACATTCCAAAGGGGGCATTGTACTTGATAATGGGTCTGATAAGGGAGGAGTACAGGGATGTTATGAACTCCTTGTTTCTGGATGAAATACCCTTATTTATGAGGTGGGACATGTAGAAAGCCTTCTGTACAACAGAGGCAACATGGTGGTCAAAAGTCAGGTTGCTATCAACTTGGGTCCCCAAGTCCCTCATGACTGAATGCATGCTTAGTATGTTGTTATTAATGTGATAATTAGTGGGGATGACATTTTCTCCAAAGGGGATAATGATGCATATCTTCAGTTTGAGGCCATGCTTCTGGTACCAGTCATTAGTTTGAGTAAGGCCCTCAGAGGATGTTCACATCACTGGGGGAATTTAAGATGGCTCCCCCAGATTGCAGTCATCTGCAAACTTGGTTAGCCACAGACAACTGGTTTTGGCTTGCATTTAAGAAAAGCATATCCCAAACAGTACAGGCCCCAAGACCAATCCTTGCAGTACACTGCTCATTATGGGTCAACTACTAGAGGTGGCTTCCCCTATTTTGACTGAGTGGATTCTATCAGTGAGCCAGTTAGCTACCCATCTGGTAACATACAGGTTGATGCCTAGCTGGGACAGTTTATCTATTATGCTAGAGTGGGGAATAGTGTTGAAGGCTTTGACTAGGTCAAGGTAGGTGGTATACACTGTCTTCCCCTCATCTATGGCTTTGATTACTTTTTTGAAGAAGTCAACCAAGTTTAACAGGCATGATCTCCCTTTGGCAAAACCAGACTGTGTGGGGTCAAGTATTTGGAGGCTGCCAATGTCCTTGTTTATAAGGTCCATGATAATGCGTTCCATGGCCTTGCAGATCAGGCTAGTTAGGCTGATGGGCCTAAAATTGCCTGGGTCAGTGGACATAGATATATGGATCTACTTCATATAATCGAATTACCATTTTGTCGAATTGCAGAAGATCATATTTTTCCTCTGGGAAACTAACCACTTGGCAACCAACAATTAAAATACAAATGTAGTAAACCCACCAAACTGGGGAGCTTCACCCCCACACCCCCTAATTAAATATACCAACTCTGAGATCACACTACAGTGGAGAAAAGGTCAAAGTTCACCATGGTGGCCAAGTGGTTAGTTTCCCCGGAGAGAAAATACAATGTTCCGGTAATTCGTTAAGTTTTCAGCAACGTGGTCTTAATTTTCTGCAATCGAGGAAATGGTAATTTGATTCTGTGAAATAAAAAGAAAGCCAACAGTCAAGGAGCAAATAAAAGCCATTATTGTACACACAAATGTATAATAAAACTTAAAACAATACGGCTACTATGGCAATAATCAACTTTAATAAAAAGCAAAAGATTAGTGCTTTCACATTGAGGTAACGCTTCTTCAGATCTAATAGCAATTAAAAACAATATATCTATTAAATCAATCTTAACCAATCAACATTCAGTAAAACTCATTCAATAAAATTACATTGAATAAAGTTAACATCTCAACCTCCGCCCCCTAAGGGCCGGTCTTAAAGGTATATAACTATTCAAACCTGGATACTTGTCGGCTTGCAACCTAAGTATCCATTGCATTTCAGCTGTCTTCATCAAAGTTAGTAAATTTCCACCTCAATTGCTTAGATAAATACACTGCAGCACTTAAAAAAAGTATATCCATTGTTCTCAATTCTATGTTTGGCCAGAGGATTCCTTAAATATCTGGTTCTTTTATCCTATAGATGTCTCATTATCCTATCTTTCCACATTTTGTTGGTTTTTCCAACATAAAAGCAAGTGCATGCATTGCATGCTGAAGGTCCTAGGGCATCCCTCACATCTCACCTACATCCTGTTATCATTTTACACACCTGACATATGCCATATGCCTGCATTTTGTAACGTCCCCCCTTTTTTGCAATGAGCTGGCCAGGATCTTCTCATCAGTTGATATAACAAGCTAGCTTTTCAAAATGCTATAATATGTGACTGTTGTGTTACCAGGTCTTTTTCTTCTTATACACATTGGCTTGTGTTACTGTTCCATTCAGGGAGAGGTTGAAGTTGGACTCTGTGTTCAAAATTATATATCAAATAAAAGAATTCTAGTCTGTCTTCATTTACAATCCATATCTCAAAATATAAAATCACACCCTGTGATAAAGGATCTGAATTTCTTAAACATAGTAAGGCCTTGTTAAGTATAATTCTGTTGGCTGCCAAAAAAGCAATTATGGGAAAATTGGAAATCAAGTTCTAAACCAGCTATATGAGAAAGTGAATATTGTAACAGAGATAAAAGAACTGGAAGTGGGATCTTTAGAAAAGGGTAGGGACAAATGACATCAAAAATAGAAATTGTGGGAACAACACATGCAGAATAATGTTTTGGAGAAGTAAAATTTAAGGCAAGGCAGGAACTGATCTATTTATGTAATGTTGAATTGATGATAAATGCACAAAAATACATGTGATGTATAATATTTGCAACTGGGAATATCTTACTATGGTTTATTTTATATCAATTTATGTTTCCATGTGTCGTAAGTAATAATTAAATAAAGGTGTTAAAAATAAAAAAATGTATAAAATCATACTCAGTCAAGACATTTTTGTGACCTACTGCCACACAGAATAGAAACTGTTATGAAGTTTACCTTTATTCAGACAGCTTCATTTTACTGAATTAATATCCTGCTTGTAAGTCACTGTAAGCATAGTTAGTTTATTTGTCAGCTGACAGGATGTTTAAAAGCCTTTATGTTTTAAATTTGCCCGATAATTTGTCTACTCAATTTGTGGGCCTGTAGGTAAAGGACAGTTGTGTCATAGATAAGACACTAGGAGGGAATGCAGTTTCTGTTTATCTTGAAGTAATCACGCAATTAGGTGTCTCTGCTTAAACATATTGAAAGGTACCAGCTGTAAGATGTAAATTTATTTAGTATGGTGATGTCTCTTACAGAGGTTTCTCCATTCTGAGATGTAACATAACAGTTGGTACTGCAGACATTTGCATCAGATCAACTTAATGACACTCTGATTCCATGGCTGCTAGTCCCCTTTCACAAATAAATAAGTTGACGTTTTCTGTTTGCTACTGACCTGTTAATAAAAGATTAGAAGCTGCAATTTGCATTATGCATATTGTCCTCCCAGCTCTATACCTTAAATTGCAGTTGTGTTTTTTTTCTTTTCTAGAGAACATTTAGCAGTGGAAACGTATATTGCAGCCACTTTTTTAAAGTGCAATGAAATCATTGTACTTGATAAACTGAAAAAAAAAAATAGTTCAACGGTCAGGTGTTTCCAATGGGAACCACATAATTTTGAAGCCTTCTCAATATTTGTGTTTTGGGTTGCCAATCGTTCTCATGTTTACACTCTTTGGATTACATATAACTCTCCTAGAGAATGATTAGAGTAATAAAAAAAAATTTTTTTGTTGTACTTTGTCTTCTCATTTTTCTATCATGTTTGATAAAATGTAGTAAATCCCTGTTATTCATCTGCTTGCATGTCTCTACTATCTGCTAGAATTTTGCTTTTGTTTCTTGTGTTCTTGAATTTTGATCACTATTTTTGATTAATACTTTCTGTTAGGTTGTTCTGTGCATCTATTATACACTCTGTGAAAAAATACTTTATGTTAACACATAAACCATTATTATGACATTTTACACCAGCACTCATACACCTTTTTTTTCTGGGCGGTTCCAATCATGTGAATTATGTAGTTTTCACTAAACGACGCAAGCATGTTAGTGTGTGCCTTTCTTTCCATGTTAGATTTTTATTAGGCTCCCTTCATCACTTTAAGTATAGATTTTTGCAGACCTTGCTCCGTTTTAGTTGCCATGTTGATTTTATTGTTTGTATAAGCATTTGTAAAGCATGATAACATTATCATGAAAATCTCCGAACTATTCATGAAGGACAGCATTTTATGATGATATGACTGCAAACGGAAATATGTGGTTTCTTTACCCTTACACTAACATATATAGATTTCACAAGAAGGTTTGGCAGATGTTGCAAGACTCAGGAACATTACTTCTGTGGCTTCTCTGTCTTCCTTTAATGAATCTACATGCATCTCATAAATACCATGGAAGAAACCAGACATGGAAATGTCACAGTTCTAACATAGTGAGACTGCATTCCTCTTTTAATATGTAATATAAAGTGCATTTATGAAACAGATTTTTTGCCCCTTGTCTGCTAGTTTCTTTCTTCAGCTCTTTATGTTCCGCTTGACATTCTGATTAAGTTGTTTACAATGTTGATGGAAGAAAAAGTGAAATAAATAAGAAACAGCATACATCTGTCATTAAGAAATGCACCCACATCTGTAAATTTACCTTTAAAATATGAACAATGATGCAACAGCTCACAGCACACTCAAACATTGTTCAAAACTAGGAGATCTTGTAAAATGCAGGGGAGGGGGACACTTAGATTAACACTGAAAACACAAAATGCAAAACTGGAGTTCAAAGCTGCAGATTTTGTTTAGGGACTTTTAACATTTCTGCGTAGGCACTATCTTTTGAAAAAAAGGACCAGTTTACCATCTGTCATAAATCATTTATAATAACTTCACCAGGGCAACAATATACCATAGCAGAGGAGCTGTTTTTGAAGAAGTGAGATTTGCAGCAAAGTTTAGTCGCAATACCCTGCCACTTGGAAGATGGCTTGCATCTGCATCTGACATGTTTAACTAACCCCTGGCAGGCACAGTTAAAGGAGGATGGGACAGACAGACAGACACAGTTTACTTCATCCATTTTGACCCATCACCTGCCCCAGCTGAGTATTGAAAAAGATGAAAATCGCCAGCACAGTATAAATCCACCAAAATGTAACCTTTGATACAAAGTCAGATGCTATAGGCACATGCCATACCCATCTCCTTCCCTATAGGAAGATACCCCGTTCCCTTGATAGCTGCTTTTCAGAGCAGAGTGCATCACAGTTTTACAATTTCCTGGATCTCCCACTATCCCATTATTCAATCTACATAATTACTAAGTTCACTTTCTTTTCATTTTTGCTGCTCGGACTTTTAGAAGCAGCAGGTGGAGCACGTCGGATCAAACTTCCCTTTCCTCAGCCACAGATTCCCATTTAGATTCACGGACAACAAGAAGGAGCTGTACTGCTTCCAGGATGTCTTGGGTCTGCCCGCTGGGCTTCTTCTTTCCAGTGGCCATGCCTTAAACAATTGCAGTGGGAGCCAGCCAGAAAGCATCCTTATAAGGGGAACATTTTGATCTACGAAAAGCATTTCTATCAAATGCCATTCAGCAGAAGAAAAATAGCTAAAAACCACTTTCAGTGAATTTTGAAGTTGTACTTCCTCCAACTGTTGTGTGACCTTTGAATAAGTATATATAAGTTTGGAGGGTGTTGAGGTGGTATCCCTCCACATGGAGTGTACAGGAAGGCTTGTCCACCTGCGAGAAGAAAAACAACTTTGTTGTGAGCTCATCAAAAATGTTTTTTCAACTTTTTTTTTTGTTACTGAACAGCATTCAATGTAAATGCAGTCAGCAGATTGACATGAATCCCTTTATAAAATACCTAAACCAGCTTAGCTGGCTTCTGTTGATCTGAAGGCACCTCTACTCTGACACTGTGTCATGTCAGCAGACTTAAGATTAGATACCCCTTCAGAAACCTGGCTTCCGCAGGTAGTGCTCCTCGTTTCTGTATCAGTACCAACACCGTATAACCAGAGATAAGGATGACAATGCAGGTACCAACACCGTATAACCAGAGAGAAGGATGACAATGCAGGTACCAACACCATATAACCAGAGATAAGGATGACAATGCAGGTACCAACATCGTATAACCAGAGAGAAGGATGACAATGCAGGTACCAACACCGTATAACCAGAGATAAGGATGACAATGCAGGTACCAACACCGTATAACCAGAGATAAGGATGACAATGCAGGTACCAACACCGTATAACCAGAGATAAGGATGACAATGCAGGTACCAACACCGTATAACCAGAGATAAGGATGACAATGCAGGTACCAACACCGTTTAACCAGAGATAAGGATGACAATGCAGGTACCAACACCGTATAACCAGAGATAAGGATGACAATGCAGGTACCAACACCGTATAACCAGAGATAAGGATGACAATGCAGGTACCAACACCGTATAACCAGAGATAAGGATGACAATGCAGGTACCAACACCGTATAACCAGAGATAAGGATGACAATGCAGGTACCAACACCGTATAACCAGAGATAAGGATGACAATGCAGGTACCAACACCGATAACCAGAGATAAGGATGACAATGCAGGTACCAACACCGTATAACCAGAGATAAGGATGACAATGCAGGTACCAACACCGTATAACCAGAGATAAGGATGACAATGCAGGTACCAACACCGTATAACCAGAGATAAGGATGACAATGCAGGTACCAACACCGTATAACCAGAGATAAGGATGACAATGCAGGTACCAACACCGTATAACCAGAGATAAGGATGACAATGCAGGTACCAACACCGTATAACCAGAGATAAGGATGACAATGCAGGTACCAACACCGTATAACCAGAGATAAGGATGACAATGCAGGTACCAACACCGTATAACCAGAGATAAGGATGACAATGCAGGTACCAACACCGTATAACCAGAGATAAGGATGACAATGCAGGTACCAACACCGTATAACCAGAGATAAGGATGACAATGCAGGTACCAACACCGTGATAACCAGAGATAAGGATGACAATGCAGGTACCAACACCGTATAACCAGAGATAAGGATGACAATGCAGGTACCAACACCGTATAACCAGAGATAAGGATGACAATGCAGGTACCAACACCGTATAACCAGAGATAAGGATGACAAGGCAGGTACCAAACCAAAAAGGGGAAAATGTCAAACCAAACCAAAAGAAAAAAAAAAAAACCCCCAAAAAGGGAAAGGGAAACAAAACCAAAAAAAGGGAAAAAAACCCAAAAAAAAGGGAAAAAAAAACAACCAAAACCAAAAGGAAAAAAAACCCAAACCAAAATAAAGAAAAGGGAACACAAACCCAAACCGGGAAAGGGGCAATCAGGAAAACAGATAACCGGTAAATAAATGCATACCAACACCTTAAACCGAGAAAGGTGAAATGCAGGAAAAGATAAACCCGGTAAATAAATGCATACCAACACCTAACCCGAGATAGGTGAAATGCAGGAAAAAAGTTCCAAATAAGGGTGCAAACATCCAACACCTAACCCGAAAAAAAATCAGGTACCCCCCAAAAAAACCGGTGGATCTGGAAAACCCATAACCAAGAAAGGGGAAAAGGAAAAAACCATCCAGGTAAATGCAAGAGGTACCTTAAACCTAAGGGTGACAATCATCCAAAGATCCAGGATAAAGGGTAAAAAAGGGCCAACCCTATAAAGGAAAAAATCAACATCCAACAGAAACCAGGATAAGGATGAAAGGGCCAACCCTTTTAAAAAAAATAAATCGGAAAAAACCAAAGGTGAAATGCAGGAAACCTTCCAAAAAGGAAAACATACCAAAATTAACCCGAGATAAAGGTGAAAGAGGTACCCCCTTTCCTAAGGGTGCAAACATACCAACAAACCCGAGATAAAGGTGAAATGAGGAAAACCGTTCCAAATAAGGGTGCAAACATACCAACAAAACCCGAGATAAAGGTGAAATGCAGGTAAAAACCCTCCAAATAAGGGTGCAAACATACCAACACCGAAACCGGGGAAAAAAAAAAACCCCAAAAAGGGTGCAAACATACCAAAACCCCCCCAACCCGAGAAGGATGAAATGCAGGTAAAACCGTCCAAATAAGGGTACAAACATACCAAAAAATAACCCGAGTAAAGGTGAAATGCAGGTAAAAACCCTTCCAAATAAGGGTCAAACATCCAACACCTAACCCGAGAAAATCAAGAGGTAAAAATAACCAAGGTAAAACTAAAAATAACCAAAAAATGAAATGAGGTCCAAAGTTAAAGGATAAGGTGCTCATCCCAAAGTAACCCAAAAAATCTGATCACATCCAGGAAAGGATGAAAGGGTACCCAAAAACCCAAAAAATCAACAACACAAAAAAGGATAAGGATGACAAAACCCCCTTTTTGAAGGATAAATCTAAAACCTAACCCGAGATAAAGGTGAAATGCGGAAAACCATCCTAAGGGTGCAAACATAACAAAAACCCGAGAAGGTGTGGGAAAACCGTTCCAAATAAGGGTGACAAAACCCCCCCGAAACCCGAGAAAGGTGAAATGCAAAAACCAAAAAAAAAAGCAAACATACCAACACTAACCCGAGTAAAGGTGAAATGCGGTAAAAACCTAAAAAATTTAAGGGTGACAATCAACCCAATCCAGGTGGGTGCAAGAGGTACCAAAGTAACCAAAAAAATGCAAACATACCAACACCTAAACCCGAATAAAGGTGAAATGCAGGTAAACTTCCAAAAGGGTGCAAACATACCAACACCCTAAAAAAGAGATAAAGGTGAAATGCAGGTAAAAAATCCAAAAAGGGTGCAAACATACCAACACCTAACCCGAGTAAAGGTGAAATGCAAAAATAAACCGGAAAAATGACAATATCCAACCCATAACCCAAAAAGGTGAAATGCAGGTAAAACCATCCAAAAAGGGTGCAAACATACCAACACCTTAAACCCGAGAAAGGTGAAATGCAGGTAAAAGTAACCAAAAAATGACAATCATCCAACAAGGGAAAAAAGGAAAGGAGAAAAAAACCTTTAAAAAAAATGCATACCAACACCTAACCCGAGAAAGGTGAAATGCAGGGGAAAAAGAAAAGGGGGGGAAAAAAACCAAAAAAAGGGGGGAAAACCCCGGAAAAAAGGGGAACCGGAAAAAATTAACAAAAAACCCCCAAAGAGCAATCCCAAAAAAAACCAGGAAGGGTACTGGGGAAAAAAAATAACCCAAAAAATGAAATGAGGTCCAAAGATAAAGGATAAGGTGCTATCCCTTTTTAACCCAAAAAATGAAATGAGGACCCCCCTATAACCCGGAGGGATACGGGTACCCAAAAATAACCCAAATAAATCAACAGGACCAAAACCGTTAAAGGAAAAGGGGAAAACGGTACCAACCCTATAACCAAAAAAAACAACATCCAACAAAACCCGAGATAAGGAGAAAACGGTCCAACCCTTTTGAGAAAATACAACAAACCAACAGATCCAGGGGAAAGGAGAAATCGGTCCCACCTAAAGAGAAAATACAACATCCAACAAAACCAGGAAAGGATGAAAGGGTACCCAAAAAAAAACAAAAAATGAAATGAGGCCCCCGATCCCGGAAAGGGTACAAAAGGGGACCCCCAAACCCAAAAAATCTGGACCCCAAAATTTCCAGGGGAAAAATGCAAGAGGTACCAAAGTAACCAAAAAAATGCAAACATACCAACACCAAAAGAATAAAGGTGAAATGAGGTACCAAACCCCAACCAAAAAAATGCAAACATCCAAACCCTAACCCGAGATAAAGGTGAAATGAGGAAAACCGTCCAAAAAGGGTGCAAACATACCAACACCCTTAAACCCGAGTAAGGTGAAATGCAGGAAAACCATCCAAATAAGGGTGCAAACATACCAAAAAACCCAAAAACCCGAGAAAAGGTGAAATGCAGGAAAACCGTCCAAAAAGGGTGCAAACATACCAACACCCTAACCCGAGTAAAGGTGAAATGAACCCTCCAAAAAGGGTGCAAACAACCAAAAAATAACCCGAGATAAAGGTGAAATGCAGGTAAAAATCCAAAAAGGGTGCAAACATACCAACACCTAACCCGAGAAAGGTGAAATGCAGGAAAGTTAACCAAATAAATGCATACCAACACCCCAAACCCGAGGAAAAGGTGAAATCAGGAAAAAAGAAAAAAAAGGGGAAAGGTGAAAAGAGGACCAAAATCCAAAAAAAAGAAATCGGACCCCAATAACCAGAGAAAGGGTCAAAGAGGTACCCCCGAAACCCGAAGGGCTGCAGGGCCCCCTTTCCAAAAAGGATGACAATCAGGAAAAGTATAACCAGAGAAAAAATGCAATGAGGTAAACCGTAACCAAAAAAATGCTGCAGGCCAACATAAAACCCAAAAAAGGGGGGCAATGAGGCCAAAATAACCGAATGGGAAAATGGTAAACCCACCTAACCGAGGAAAGGGGACAATCAGGTACCAAATTTTTCCAGGAAAGGTGCTGAGGAAAACCCAAACCCAAAAAGGGTGCAAGATACCAAACCCGAAACCGAATAGGAAAAAGGGACCCAAAAGAAACCCGGAAAAAATACAACAGGTCCCCAAAATCCAGAGATAAAGGGAAAATCAGGACCAAAAAGATCCAAGAAATTTTAAAGGTCCAAAGTATAAAAAAGACTCTCCAAAAAGAAAAAGGTGGATACAATCTACCAACCCTAAACCAGGGGAAAAACAATGGGGGCCAAAAAAAGGAAAGGTGCGCAGGCCAAACCCCCAAAAGGGGGAAAAGGGGACAATGCAGGACCAAAGTCCGAGTGGAGACAATCGGTACCAAACCAAAAAAGAGGGGTGAAAAGGTAAAACTTAACCCAAAATAAGGGTGAAATCAAAAATTTTGAAAGGGGGAAATTTAAACATAAAGAATGGTAAAGGGTAAACCCGTTAACCCTAAGGATGAAAAAGGTACCAAACCGTAAACCAAATTGCTGAGGACCCAAAAAAACCCAAAAAAGGGGGGACAAGCATACCCAATTTAAAGAAATGCAATATCCCACCTTTAAAAGTAAATAAACAGGTACCAACAATAACCGGATAAATACAACATACCCCACCGATAACCAAAAAGACAATAACCCAAATATAACCCAAAAAGGTACAATTTTAAAAAACCCCAAAAAATAAAAAGACCAACCATAACCCGAATAAGGAAAGAGGTCCAAACCCCAAAAAAAAGGGAAAAAAACCCCCAAAAAAAACCCAAAAAGGGGGAAAAATCGGTCCAAATTAAAAAAGGGAAAGGTGAAAAGAGGTCCAAACCTAACCCAAATAAGGAGAAAAGGGTAAAAAGAAAAGGAAAATAAATGCGGTACCAACCCTTAACCCGGAAAGGGTGACTCTACCAAACCGATAAACCAAAAAGGGGCAACTACCCCCAAAAACCCGAAAAATTTTCAATGCAGGACCCCAAAGAACCAAAAAGGTACAACGGGCCAACACCATCCCGGAAAAATAAGGGTCCAAAAGTAACCCGAATAAGGTAAAATACCAAACCCTTCCAGGAAAAGACAATGCAGGTACCAACACCGTATAACCAGAGAGAAGGATGACAATGCAGGTACCAACACCGTATAACCAGAGAGAAGGATGACAGTGCAGGTACCAACACCGTATAACCAGAGAGAAGGATGTCAATGCAGGTACCAACACCGATAACCAGAGATAAGGATGACAATGCAGGTACCAACACCGTGATAACCAGAGATAAGGATGACAATGCAGGTACCAACACCGTGATAACCAGAGAGAAGGATGACAATGCAGGTACCAACACCGTATAACCAGAGAGAAGGATGACAATGCAGGTACCAACAATCAGATAACCAGAGAGAAGGATGACAATGCAGGTACCAACACCGTATAACCAGAGAGAAGGATGACAATGCAGGTACCAACACCGTGATAACCAGAGAGAAGGATGACAATGCAGGTACCAACACCGTATAACCAGAGATAAGGATGACAATGCAGGTACCAACACCGTGATAACCAGAGATAAGGATGACAATGCAGGTACCAACACCGTATAACCAGAGATAAGGATGACAATGCAGGTACCAACACCGTATAACCAGAGATAAGGATGACAATGCAGGTACCAACACCGTGATAACCAGAGATAAGGATGACAATGCAGGTACCAACACCGTGATAACCAGAGATAAGGATGACAATGCAGGTACCAACACCGTATAACCAGAGATAAGGATGACAATGCAGGTACCAACACCGTGATAACCAGAGAGAAGGATGACAATGCAGGTACCAACACCGTATAACCAGAGATAAGGATGACAATGCAGGTACCAACACCGTATAACCAGAGATAAGGATGACAATGCAGGTACCAACACCGTATAACCAGAGATAAGGATGACAATGCAGGTACCAACACCGTATAACCAGAGATAAGGATGACAATGCAGGTACCAACACCGTGATAACCAGAGATAAGGATGACAATGCAGGTACCAACACCGTATAACCAGAGATAAGGATGACAATGCAGGTACCAACACCGTATAACCAGAGATAAGGATGACAATGCAGGTACCAACACCGTATAACCAGAGATAAGGATGACAATGCAGGTACCAACACCATAACCAGAGATAAGGATGACAATGCAGGTACCAACACCGATAACCAGAGATAAGGATGACAATGCAGCTTCCAACACCGTATAACCAGAGATAAGGATGACAATGCAGGTACCAACACCGTGATAACCAGAGATAAGGATGACAATGCAGGTACCAACACCGTATAACCAGAGATAAGGATGACAATGCAGGTACCAACACCGTATAACCAGAGATAAGGATGACAATGCAGGTACCAACACCGTATAACCAGAGATAAGGATGACAATGCAGGTACCAACACCGTGATAACCAGAGATAAGGATGACAATGCAGGTACCAACACCGTATAACCAGAGAGAAGGATGACAATGCAGGTACCAACACCGTATAACCAGAGATAAGGATGACAATGCAGGTACCAACACCGTATAACCAGAGATAAGGATGACAATGCAGGTACCAACACCGTGATAACCAGAGATAAGGATGACAATGCAGGTACCAACACCGTATAACCAGAGATAAGGATGACAATGCAGGTACCAACACCGTATAACCAGAGATAAGGATGACAATGCAGGTACCAACACCGTGATAACCAGAGAGAAGGATGACAATGCAGGTACCAACACCGTATAACCAGAGATAAGGATGACAATGCAGGTACCAACACCGTGATAACCAGAGATAAGGATGACAATGCAGGTACCAACACCGTGATAACCAGAGATAAGGATGACAATGCAGGTACCAACACCGTATAACCAGAGATAAGGATGACAATGCAGGTACCAACACCGTGATAACCAGAGATAAGGATGACAATGCAGGTACCAACACCGTATAACCAGAGATAAGGATGACAATGCAGGTACCAACACCGTATAACCAGAGATAAGGATGACAATGCAGGTACCAACACCGTGATAACCAGAGATAAGGATGACAATGCAGGTACCAACACCGTATAACCAGAGATAAGGATGACAATGCAGGTACCAACACCGTATAACCAGAGATAAGGATGACAATGCAGGTACCAACACCGTATAACCAGAGATAAGGATGACAATGCAGGTACCAACACCGTGATAACCAGAGAGAAGGATGACAATGCAGGTACCAACACCGTATAACCAGAGATAAGGATGACAATGCAGGTACCAACACCGTGATAACCAGAGATAAGGATGACAATGCAGGTACCAACACCGTATAACCAGAGATAAGGATGACAATGCAGGTACCAACACCGTATAACCAGAGATAAGGATGACAATGCAGGTACCAACACCGTATAACCAGAGATAAGGATGACAATGCAGGTACCAACACCGTATAACCAGAGAGAAGGATGACAATGCAGGTACCAACACCGTGTAACCAGAGATAAGGATGACAATGCAGGTACCAACACCGTATAACCAGAGATAAGGATGACAATGCAGGTACCAACACCGTATAACCAGAGAGAAGGATGACAATGCAGGTACCAACACCGTATAACCAGAGATAAGGATGACAATGCAGGTACCAACACCGTATAACCAGAGAGAAGGATGACAATGCAGGTACCAACACCGTATAACCAGAGAGAAGGATGACAATGCAGGTACCAACACCGTGTAACCAGAGATAAGGATGGCAATGCAGGTACCAACACTGTATAACCAGAGATAAGGATGAAAATGCAGGTACCAACACCGTATAACCAGAGAGAAGGATGACGATGCAGTTACAAACACCGTGTAACCAGAGATACGGATGACGATGCAGGTACCAACACCGTATAACCAGAGATAAGGATGACAATGCAGGTACCAACAATGTATAACCAGAGAGAAGGATGACAATGCAGGTAGCAACACCGTATAACCAGAGATAAGGATGACAATGCAGGTACCAACACCGTATAACCAGAGAGAAGGATGACAATGTAGGTACCAACACCGTGATAACCAGAGAGAAGGATGACAATGCAGGTACCAACACCGTATAACCAGAGATAAGGATGACAATGCAGGTACCAACACCGTATAACCAGAGATAAGGATGACAATGCAGGTACCAACACCGTATAACCAGAGATAAGGATGACAATGCAGGTACCAACACCGTGATAACCAGAGATAAGGATGACAATGCAGGTACCAACACCGTATAACCAGAGATAAGGATGACAATGCAGGTACCAACACCGTATAACCAGAGATAAGGATGACAATGCAGGTACCAACACCGTATAACCAGAGATAAGGATGACAATGCAGGTACCAACACCGTATAACCAGAGAGAAGGATGACAATGCAGGTACCAACACCGTGTAACCAGAGATAAGGATGGCAATGCAGGTACCAACACTGTATAACCAGAGATAAGGATGAAAATGCAGGTACCAACACCGTATAACCAGAGAGAAGGATGACAATGCAGGTACCAACACCGTATAACCAGAGATAAGGATGACAATGCAGGTACCAACACCGTATAACCAGAGAGAAGGATGACAATGCAGGTACCAACACCGTATAACCAGAGATAAGGATGACAATGCAGGTACCAACACCGATAACCAGAGATAAGGATGACAATGCAGGTACCAACACCGTGTAACCAGAGATACGGATGACGATGCAGGTACCAACACCGTATAACCAGAGATAAGGATGACAATGCAGGTACCAACACCGTGATAACCAGAGATAAGGATGACAATGCAGGTACCAACACCGTGATAACCAGAGATAAGGATGACAATGCAGGTACCAACACCGATAACCAGAGATAAGGATGACAATGCAGGTACCAACACCGTATAACCAGAGATAAGGATGACAATGCAGGTACCAACAACGTATAACCAGAGAGATGGATGACAATGCAGGTACCAACACCGTATAACCAGAGATAAGGATGACAATGCAGGTACCAACACCGTATAACCAGAGAGAAGGATGACAATGCAGGTACCAACACCGTGTAACCAGAGATAAGGATGGCAATGCAGGTACCAACACCGTGTAAACAGAGATAAGGATGGCAATGCAGGTACCAACACTGTATAACCAGAGAGAAGGATGACAATGCAGGTACCAACACCGTGTAACCAGAGATAAGGATGACAATGCAGGTACCAACACCGTATAACCAGAGAGAAGGATGACAATGCAGGTACCAACACCGTATAACCAGAGAGAAGTATGAAAATGCAGGTACCAACACCGTATAACCAGAGATAAGGATGGCAATGCAGGTACCAACACCGATAACCAGAGATAAGGATGACAATGCAGGTACCAACACCATTTAACCAGAGATAAGGATGGCAATGCAGGTACCAACACCGTGATAACCAGAGAGAAGGATGACAATGCAGGTACCAACACCGTATAACCAGAGAGAAGGATGACAATGCAGGTACCAACACCGTATAACCAGAGAGAAGGATGACAATGCAGGTACCAACACCGTATAACCAGAGAGAAGGATGACAATGCAGGTACCAACACCGTATAACCAGAGATAAGGATGACAATGCAGGTACCAACACCGTATAACCAGAGATAAGGATGACAATGCAGGTACCAACACCGTATAACCAGAGAGAAGGATGACAATGCAGGTACCAACACCGTATAACCAGAGAGAAGGATGACAATGCAGGTACCAACACCGTATAACCAGAGAGAAGGATGACAATGCAGGTACCAACACCGTGTAACCAGAGATAAGGATGGCAATGCAGGTACCAACACCGTATAACCAGAGATAAGGATGACAATGCAGGTACCAACACCGTATAACCAGAGATAAGGATGACAATGCAGGTACGAACACCATATAACCAGAGAGAAGGATGACAATGCAGGTACCAACACCGTATAACCAGAGATAAGGATGACAATGCAGGTACCAACACCGTATAACCAGAGATAAGGATGACAATGCAGGTACCAACACCGTATAACCAGAGAGAAGGATGACAATGCAGGTACCAACACCGTGTAAACAGAGATAAGGATGGCAATGCAGGTACCAACACCGTATAACCAGAGATAAGGATGACAATGCAGGTACCAACACCGTATAACCAGAGATAAGGATGACAATGCAGGTACCAACACCGTATAACCAGAGATAAGGATGACAATGCAGGTACCAACACCGTATAACCAGAGATAAGGATGACAATGCAGGTACCAACACCGTATAACCAGAGATAAGGATGACAATGCAGGTACCAACACCGTATAACCAGAGATAAGGATGACAATGCAGGTACCAACACCGTATAACCAGAGATAAGGATGACAATGCAGGTACCAACACCGTATAACCAGAGATAAGGATGACAATGCAGGTACCAACACCGTATAACCAGAGATAAGGATGACAATGCAGGTACCAACACCGTGATAACCAGAGATAAGGATGACAATGCAGGTACCAACACCGTATAACCAGAGATAAGGATGACAATGCAGGTACCAACACCGTATAACCAGAGATAAGGATGACAATGCAGGTACCAACACCGTATAACCAGAGATAAGGATGACAATGCAGGTACCAACACCGTATAACCAGAGATAAGGATGACAATGCAGGTACCAACACCGTATAACCAGAGATAAGGATGACAATGCAGGTACCAACACCGTATAACCAGAGATAAGGATGACAATGCAGGTACCAACACCGTATAACCAGAGATAAGGATGACAATGCAGGTACCAACACCGTGATAACCAGAGATAAGGATGACAATGCAGTTACAAACACCGTGTAACCAGAGATACGGATGACGATGCAGGTACCAACACCGTATAACCAGAGATAAGGATGACAATGCAGGTACCAACAATGTATAACCAGAGAGAAGGATGACAATGCAGGTACCAACACCGTATAACCAGAGATAAGGATGACAATGCAGGTACCAACACCGTATAACCAGAGAGAAGGATGACAATGCAGGTACCAACACCGTATAACCAGAGAGAAGGATGACGATGCAGGTACCAACACCGTGTAACCAGAGATAAGGATGACAATGCAGGTACCAACACCGTATAACCAGAGATAAGGATGACAATGCAGGTACCAACACCGTATAACCAGAGATAAGGATGACAATGCAGGTACCAACACCGTATAACCAGAGATAAGGATGACAATGCAGGTACCAACACCGTATAACCAGAGAGAAGGATGACAATGCAGGTACCAACACCGTATAACCAGAGAGAAGGATGACAATGCAGGTACCAACACCGTATAACCAGAGAGAAGGATGACAATGCAGGTACCAACACCGTGTAAACAGAGATAAGGATGGCAATGCAGGTACCAACACTGTATAACCAGAGAGAAGGATGACAATGCAGGTACCAACACCGTATAACCAGAGAGAAGGATGACAATGCAGGTACCAACACCGTATAACCAGAGAGAAGGATGACAATGCAGGTACCAACACCGTATAACCAGAGAGAAGGATGACAATGCAGGTACCAACACCGTATAACCAGAGAGAAGGATGACAATGCAGGTACCAACACCGTATAACCAGAGAGAAGGATGACAATGCAGGTACCAACACCGTATAACCAGAGATAAGGATGACAATGCAGGTACCAACACCGTATAACCAGAGATAAGGATGACAATGCAGGTACCAACACCGTATAACCAGAGATAAGGATGACAATGCAGGTACCAACACCGTATAACCAGAGATAAGGATGACAATGCAGGTACCAACACCGTATAACCAGAGATAAGGATGACAATGCAGGTACCAACACCGTATAACCAGAGATAAGGATGACAATGCAGGTACCAACACCGTATAACCAGAGATAAGGATGACAATGCAGGTACCAACACCGTATAACCAGAGATAAGGATGACAATGCAGGTACCAACACCGATAACCAGAGATAAGGATGACAATGCAGGTACCAACACCGTATAACCAGAGATAAGGATGACAATGCAGGTACCAACACCGTATAACCAGAGAGAAGGATGACAATGCAGGTACCAACACCGTATAACCAGAGATAAGGATGACAATGCAGGTACCAACACCATATAACCAGAGATAAGGATGACAATGCAGGTACCAACACCGTATAACCAGAGATAAGGATGACAATGCAGGTACCAACACCGTATAACCAGAGATAAGGATGACAATGCAGGTACCAACACCGTATAACCAGAGATAAGGATGACAATGCAGGTACCAACACCGTATAACCAGAGATAAGGATGACAATGCAGGTACCAACACCGTATAACCAGAGATAAGGATGACAATGCAGGTACCAACACCGTGATAACCAGAGATAAGGATGACAATGCAGGTACCAACACCGTGATAACCAGAGATAAGGATGACAATGCAGGTACCAACACCGTATAACCAGAGATAAGGATGACAATGCAGGTACCAACACCGTATAACCAGAGATAAGGATGACAATGCAGGTACCAACACCGTATAACCAGAGATAAGGATGACAATGCAGGTACCAACACCGATAACCAGAGATAAGGATGACAATGCAGGTACCAACACCGTGATAACCAGAGATAAGGATGACAATGCAGGTACCAACACCGTATAACCAGAGATAAGGATGACAATGCAGGTACCAACACCGTATAACCAGAGATAAGGATGACAATGCAGGTACCAACACCGTATAACCAGAGATAAGGATGACAATGCAGGTACCAACACCGTATAACCAGAGATAAGGATGACAATGCAGGTACCAACACCGTATAACCAGAGATAAGGATGACAATGCAGGTACCAACACCGTATAACCAGAGATAAGGATGACAATGCAGGTACCAACACCGTATAACCAGAGATAAGGATGACAATGCAGGTACCAACACCGTATAACCAGAGATAAGGATGACAATGCAGGTACCAACACCGTATAACCAGAGATAAGGATGACAATGCAGGTACCAACACCGTGATAACCAGAGATAAGGATGACAATGCAGGTACCAACACCGTGATATCCAGAGATAAGGATGACAATGCAGGTACCAACACCGTATAACCAGAGAGAAGGATGACAATGCAGGTACCAACACCGTGTAACCAGAGATAAGGATGGCAATGCAGGTACCAACACTGTATAACCAGAGATAAGGATGAAAATGCAGGTACCAACACCGTATAACCAGAGAGAAGGATGACAATGCAGGTACCAACACCGTATAACCAGAGATAAGGATGACAATGCAGGTACCAACACCGTATAACCAGAGATAAGGATGACAATGCAGGTACCAACACCGTGATAACCAGAGAGAAGGATGACAATGCAGGTACCAACACCGTATAACCAGAGAGAAGGATGACAATGCAGGTACCAACACCGTATAACCAGAGAGAAGGATGAAAATGCAGGTACCAACACCGTATAACCAGAGATAAGGATGACAATGCAGGTACCAACACCGTATAACCAGAGAGAAGGATGACAAGGCAGGTACCAACACCGTATAACCAGAGAGAAGGATGACAATGCAGGTACCAACACCGTGTAAACAGAGATAAGGATGGCAATGCAGGTACCAACACTGTATAACCAGAGAGAAGGATGACAATGCAGGTACCAACACCGTATAACCAGAGATAAGGATGACAATGCAGGTACCAACACCGTATAACCAGAGATAAGGATGACAATGCAGGTACCAACACACCGATAACCAGAGATAAGGATGACAATGCAGGTACCAACACCGTATAACCAGAGATAAGGATGACAATGCAGGTACCAACACCGTATAACCAGAGAGAAGGATGACAATGCAGGTACCAACACCGTATAACCAGAGAGAAGGATGACAATGCAGGTACCAACACCGTATAACCAGAGAGAAGGATGACAATGCAGGTACCAACACCGTATAACCAGAGAGAAGGATGACAATGCAGGTACCAACACCGTATAACCAGAGAGAAGGATGACAATGCAGGTACCAACACCGTATAACCAGAGAGAAGGATGACAATGCAGGTACCAACACCGTATAACCAGAGAGAAGGATGACAATGCAGGTACCAACACAGTATAACCAGAGAGAAGGATGACAATGCAGGTACCAACACCGTATAACCAGAGATAAGGATGACAATGCAGGTACCAACACCATATAACCAGAGAGAAGGATGACAATGCAGGTACCAACACCGTATAACCAGAGAGAAGGATGACAATGCAGGTACCAACACCATGTAACCAGAGATAAGGATGACAATGCAGGTACCAACACCGTATAACCAGAGATAAGGATGACAATGCAGGTACCAACACCGTATAACCAGAGAGAAGGATGACAATGCAGGTACCAACACCGTATAACCAGAGAGAAGGATGACAATGCAGGTACCAACACCGTATAACCAGAGATAAGGATGACAATGCAGGTACCAACACCGTATAACCAGAGATAAGGATGACAATGCAGGTACCAACACCGTATAACCAGAGATAAGGATGACAATGCAGGTACCAACACCGTATAACTAGAGATAAGGATGACAATGCAGGTACCAACACCGTATAACCAGAGAGAAGGATGACAATGCAGGTACCAACACCGTATAACCAGAGATAAGGATGACAATGCAGGTACCAACACCGTATAACCAGAGATAAGGATGACAATGCAGGTACCAACACCGTATAACCAGAGATAAGGATGACAATGCAGGTACCAACACCGTATAACCAGAGATAAGGATGACAATGCAGGTACCAACACCGTATAACCAGAGAGAAGGATGACAATGCAGGTACCAACACAGTATAACCAGAGAGAAGGATGACAATGCAGGTACCAACACCATATAACCAGAGAGAAGGATGACAATGCAGGTACCAACACCGTATAACCAGAGAGAAGGATGACAATGCAGGTACCAACACCGTATAACCAGAGATAAGGATGACAATGCAGGTACCAACACCGTATAACCAGAGAGAAGGATGACAATGCAGGTACCAACACAGTATAACCAGAGAGAAGGATGACAATGCAGGTACCAACACCGTATAACCAGAGATAAGGATGAAAATGCAGGTACCAACACCGTATAACCAGAGAGAAGGATGACAATGCAGGTACCAACACCGTATAACCAGAGAGAAGGATGACAATGCAGGTACCAACACCGTATAACCAGAGATAAGCATGACAATGCAGGTACCAACACCGTATAACCAGAGATAAGGATGACAATGCAGGTACCAACACCGTATAACCAGAGATAAGGATGACAATGCAGGTACCAACACCGTATAACCAGAGATAAGGATGACAATGCAGGTACCAACACCGTATAACTAGAGATAAGGATGACAATGCAGGTACCAACACCGTATAACCAGAGATAAGGATGAAAATGCAGGTACCAACACCGTATAACCAGAGAGAAGGATGACAATGCAGGTACCAACGCCGTATAACCAGAGATAAGCATGACAATGCAGGTACCAACACCGTATAACCAGAGATAAGGGTGACAATGCAGGTACCAACACCATATAACCAGAGATAAGGATGAAAATGCAGGTACCAACACCGTATAACCAGAGATAAGGATGGCAATGCAGGTACCAACACCATATAACCAGAGATAAGAATGACAATGCAGGTACCAACACCGTATAACCAGAGAGAAGGATGACAATGCAGGTACCAACACCGTATAACCAGAGATAAGGATGACAATGCATGTACCAACACCGTATAACCAGAGAGAAGGATAACAGTGCAGGTACCAACACCGTATAACCAGAGATAAGGGTGACAATGCAGGTACCAACACCGTATAACCAGAGATAAGGATGAAAATGCAGGTACCAACACCGTATAACCAGAGATAATGATGACAATGCAGGTACCAACACCGTATAACCAGAGAGAAGGATGACAATGCAGGTACCAACACCGTATAACCAGAGATAAGGATGAAAATGCAGGCTGGGAGGAAGACTGTCTGAGATCTCTGCTCCTGCTTTAGTTCAGTGACTCAAGGGCACTGGCTACTTTCCTAATCCACTTTTCAGACTTATACCCCCCCTTATCATCTCTCATGGACAAGACCCTAACGTACTTACACACCATTCATTAAGGGCAGTTCTCTCCCACCTGAATAAAGCAGTCCACTCATTTTTTCTACGAGAACTGCCCCCACACTAGTCCTCTGTTTTTTATTAAGGACTCCACGGACTCATATTTGGAGGAGCCAGTTCTATTCCTAGCTGTTCTATGTCCAGCAACAACTGGCTGAAGGGTGTGAAGGAGACCACGGTCAGATAAGGCCAAAATAACATAATTTGCAAATAACAGGAATGCCCCCCAAATCAGACATATGCTCCTAGCCTTAGCTGAATCTTGCTATCTAGTCCATGAAAACCATGAATAAGAGTGTTTACAAGACACATCCTCAGCAAAGCCATATTTTACCTTGAACAGGTCTGACATAACAATAACAATATAGGCACTAATTTCACTGTATTCACACAGCGATTATAGAGCATATAGCCAGGGACTATAGATCATATAGTAGTAGCTCTAGTTCTCTGTACTCTCATAGCACCTCCCACAGCATATGCATGGACATGTAGTCATACGCCACCTGCAAGTCCTCAAAAGACTGTACACCAATTTACAAAGTCTCATAGTACCACAGAGAGCTAAACAAGGCCAAACAGCTGATCCATCATGTCAGATCTGTGAATCTGCACTGTTCTGCGTCCTCATCATTGATTGACTGTTGGATGTTGACATCTCTTTACTACTCTGACATAGCCTTTTCCATGGAAGTTGAGGAATGTCATCCCATTTTAGTTAGATCACCCCTGATCCTCCTTCTTAAAGATGGAGACATCCTCCCACATTTGTCAGTTCACAGCTACTGAATAGGCATGTTAGACACTCTGCCTGTACCCTCCCGAGTGCCTCACACATTCCGTGCCAGCTCTCATCCACAACTTCAGCCCTGTCATTATACAGACTTCTGAACTCCACACAGATGCACCCCAATGCAGCAGGTATTTCAGGTAATGCCTCCTACAAGGAGAGCATGCCCACTGGGATGTAGACTTCCTGAAAATGTTTGTAGGTAGTTACTTGTGGGCCCCAAGCAGACTCCAAAGAATTTTTCCTCAGGTAGATTGCAAATGTTGGAGGTGGGATGGAGAAGAAAAAGGTAACTAGGAACATATATTTTTGGAGTGTAATGAGTTGGCAGACTTTAATAATTCCCTCTAGAGTACTCTATCTGGAGTATTTGGCGAGTAAACGAGGGTAACTAAGAAAATTACATTTTTGAGCTGGGATACAAGACCTGAATTCTTTAGATATAGCAAAACTTTAATTATTGTGGCTGCCGAAAAAAGTAATTACCAGAAAATGGAAATCGAAGTCTAAACCAACTGTACTTGAAGCAGTGAAAATTGTAACAGACATAAAAGAACAGGAAGTGGGATCTTTAGAAAAGGGCAGGAGCAAATAACATTGAAAAAATGGAAACAGTGGAAACGATACATGCAGAAAACTGTTCTGAATCAGGAACAAGTTTTAAGAAAAGGCAGGAATTGAACAATTTATGTAATGTTGGATTGATTATATTGTATAGTAGAAGATATGTGATATAAAAGGTTTGTAAATGTGGGCTTGCTAATATGATTTTATTAATTTTACATAAATGTAAGTTTACCTATGTCACAAGCGATAACTCAATAAAAGTGTTTAAAAATGTCTGAACGACACTGCCAATGGTCGGCATGCCCACTGCTTCCATGACATTACAAATGCTAAGTCTATATTAGAAATAATTAACTGTCATACTAGGAACCCTAATATCCTTGCTGTGGTCCTCACAAATGTGGTCACTTCCTGCACAGCTCCATATGTGCCATGATCCTGCTCTGTTACATCAAACCATAAATTAGTGACCTTTTCCTTTAAAACTATGTTTATGGCCCTTTCAGAAGCAAACCTTCTTCAGTTGCTTGACGACCTACATGACTGCTGTTGTAATCCTACTCCAACAGATCCCAAAGCTAAAACTACTTTCTGAGCCTCTGCTTTTACTCCAGCTTATGTCGCTGCTAAGGTAGCTCCTATCCACAACAAATATAATGAGAAATTTAAAAGCAAACTCCTGGGCTGGAATATCCTCATACATAAATTCAATAACAAGAGTAATAAATTGATTAACGTCTCATTTTACCTTAAGAACACACTTAAGCAAACTAGAAAAGGGTTTACGGGAACCATTAAGAAGCTAGACGCTCTAAACCGCTGCTTGTTTGTGGGGCTTCAAGTCCTATTGAATGAAACACTATCTGAAAATGAGTAATTGTCTATGTGATGACTAAAACAAATGTATGAGCAACCTGTGCACCTGATGGGCACTAAAACAAGTAAGATGAAACAGCTAAAAGGAAGGAAAGTTGAGATTAATACTTCAATGACAGGAAACAACAAGGAACAAGACAAGCCAATAACACTGGCCACCATCTGGCAGGAGATAAAAAAAATTAAAGCAACTTTAAAGGACAATCTGTTCATCCAGAAAGAGAAGGTAGAGGAGATCCAGCAAGGGCTAAATGAGGACTCAATACCGCAGTCATTGGTGAAGGAAAGTATGAAATTGAATCAATTCCAGATGCTGTGGAGCCCCACTGGACCACGCAGAGTCAAAAAGGACTGACCTCAGAGACAGGGCCAACAGAAAAAAAATAAAATTCTCTGGAATACCACAGAAACTTGAAGGTCAAGACAGTAAGGATATTATTCCAGAGATGCTAACCAAATGGTTAGAAATACTGGAAGAAGAGATAAAAGTCAAGAAAGCATATAGAATTGTATGTAGACCAGAAATGGAAGCAAGCAAGAGACCCAGGCCAGTAATAGTAATATTTCAAACATATGAACTTGAGAGAATCTTGAGAAAGGATTGGTAACCAGGAAGAAGATTTATGGTGGGGGAGACGGAGTCTGCCTGATCCAAGACTACTCATACGAGACCCATAAGAAATTAACCATCTTGTAAAAAATGTAACACAGTAATTTTGATAAACAAAATATTTTCACATACCATGGAGGTGACACATTCCTCCAATTAGACCATGTTGTAAGGGATCTGGGTACTCTTGGAGATAATTCCTTATCATTTGACCATTATGTCCTGCAGTAGTTTGAAAACCTTCTGTCTGGCTCATCTAATTTTAAAGGCATCTCTGTTGGATCTAAAGAAGTCTCTGTTCCCTATTACTTATATCACATCAGACCCATTATTCAATATAATGCATGTTTTGTCATGTATTTGTCAAAGCATATCACTCAATGTTAGAGGCCTCAGAAATTCATAACTAACAAATATCAGTAGCCTCAAAACTCTTAGTTATCAGGACAGACTGGCAGCCCTTTCTCTGTACTCAGTTCCTTATAAACTCCTCAGAGATCTGTCACTAGACACCTAGGCACCCTTGTGGTAGACTCCATGTCCTTTAATCATTAAGCCTCCAATGTAGTTAGAAAGTCCTTCTATCTGGCCAAATAATATCCCAGAGCATTTTGTGTACTCATTTCTTATCTCTTCCATTATTGAATATAATGTCCCCTTTGGTATGTGCTTTTGAAATGTGCCACTCAGCTAGAGAGACCATAGAGATTTAAGAATGGCATAGCTTAGTTATACAGATAAATTGGTCACCCTCTTTCTGCATTCTGTCTCCTAGAGGTTCTTCTGCAATGACCTATGTTTGGCCCTTAGAACCATGAAAGACTCCAACCTTAGACCTACTATATCTTTATAGAATTAATTGTTCTTCAAACACTCATACAAATTACCACATTCTTTATCAACAATTTAATAGGATATGTTGGCACAACAGGTCCTTATCCCAGTGTATCCCCCTACCCTTGCATGTTAAGAAAATGTTAACCTGGCTACGCTGAAGACCAGCCCAGCTAATTGGATGGGCGTTCACAAATTCCTCCTGGGCCTATCTTGTGTGACCCTCCTTGAGGTAGAACACAACTCGTGATGTTAGGTATTTTGGCTAGACTGTTTACAATTTAATGACTGGCTGCCTAGTATCTACCTATAAATCTATGAACTAGATTATGAACCAGATACTCTGGTTTTAAGGGGGGGGTTGGCATAATAGTTAAGGTACTTACCTTGGAGACACAAGGTATAGGGTTTGATTCTCACCTTTGGAAAGCATGGCTAGGGTTAAAAAGGTCCCCTGGGGTCATTAGCCTACTAAATACCTATGAAACTATGAAATAAAAGTAAAGCAGGAGCGTGACAGTGCACTGATATCTGTGCAGTATAGCTCACCAATTTAATTCTGATATACCCCTGAATTCCAGAACAATCCATGTTCACCACAAGAGGCAGTGCCATATTTGCAAGAATTTAGATAATACTTACAACTTAAAGCTGTGTGTCGCCCTGGGAATAAACTATTTTACAAACCAGACTATGAATTCTGACTGACTGATCTTAAAACAAGTACCTCTGGGCACTACATCACACAGCCTTCAAAATAGCCAAAACTTCAGCTCTACCTATATATACAGTGCCTTGGAGTCTCGGACATTACCTACCGATACCCCCCAAAAAAAACTTCAAGAGTTTTCATGAGCTTTCCAATTCTGTCTATGTATGATGAATGTCTCACCAGTTTCCATTGTGTGTTGTCTTTGGCTAGCCGCTAATGCATTACTGTACTGGCTGCTACATTATGCATGATTTTTGATGCATTGTGAACAGGTTCTGTTCTCACTACCACCCACTATAATATTGTTTGCTATGCTTCTTCACAGTTATGTTACTAAATGTGTGGTGGAGTGGGTTTGGGAGAGTGGCCTAATGGTTAAGGTGTTTGCCTTACAAACACAAGGTGCAGGGTTTGAGTCTCACAAGGGATAATTGACTAGGCTTAAAATGGCTTGCAAGGGCAGTTCATAGGTTCATAGGTTCATACTAGGCTATCTGCCCGAGGGCATTTATAAGCCTAGCCCATAGTTTTGTGGCTTACGCCACCCCTTTAGTTTGGAGAAACTATGCCCATTATTTTACTGTGCCTCTGTCGAGCAGTGACACTGAGGTAACCCCTGGGGTGTATCTGCGGTCTCCCATCCATTGGTCAAGATTCCTCTTGAACAAGGCCAGCGAGGTGCTCTGCCTCACATAAACCGGGATTTTGTTCCATAGCACAGGGAGTCTTTGGGTGATGAATCTATCCCTCCAGCATGTCCTATTAATAACCGTGTCGAGGTTTAAGTCTTCCGCCCTTGTGGCTCTGAGGGATCTAGATTTTTTGAGATGAAGCATGTTCATCAACTCTGGGTTTGACATGGCCTTGTATGTCAGGCATAGGTCACCTCTGAGCAAGCGGTAAGCAACTGAATATAGCTGGAGTTCTTTCAGTCGGGCAGCATAAGACAGATTTTTGAGACCCTTTATCCTTTTGGTGAGGAATTTTGTGGCCTCTCCAGCTGCTGCAAGTGTCGGGTCAGATACATTCCGAATGGGGCATTGTACTCGATCATTGGTCTGATGAGTGATGAGTATAGGGAGACTATGACTTCCCTTGATCTAGATGTGAATCCCTTCATGATAAGGTGGGCAATGTAGAAGGTCTTCCTAACTACTTTAGCAATATGAGTGTCGAATGAAAGGCTACTGTCAACCTGGGTTCCCAGGTCCCTGATAACTTCTTCTGTGATCAGGGGATTGCACCTATATGGTAGCTAGGGGTAACCTTATTTTTCCCGAAAGGTATGACTATGCATTTCTTGGCATTTAACTTTAGGCCATGGCTCTGACACCAGTTATCCGTTTCTGTGAGACCCTTCTGAAGGATATCTGTGTCGGATGTGTTTTCAACTACGGCGCCCAGTTTGCAGTCATCTGCAAACTTTGTCAGCCATAACCCTCCTGCGGTTGCTTGTACTTCAGAAAAGTAGATGCCAAACAAGAGTGGGCCCAGGACTGAGCCCTGTGGGACACCACTTGTGACAGGCTTTGAGTCTGACATGGCGCCAGCAACTCTGACCCTATGGGTTCTGTCACTCAGCCAGTTTGCAACCCATCTTGTAATGTATGGGTTTACATTTAAGTTGATGAGTTTTACAATGATACCCGAGTGGGGTATTGTATCGAAAGCCTTCGCCAGGTCTAGGTAGGCTGTATGGACTGCCTTACCCTCGTCAATGGCCTTGGTGACTGTTTTGAAAAAGTCAACCAAGTTTAAAAGGCATGATCTGCCTTTGACAAAGCCAAACTGGGTTGGATCCAAGGTCTGCAAATTCCCTATGTCTTTATTTATGAGATCCATTATGATCCTCTCCATGGCTTTGCAGATAAGGCTTGTCAAGCTAATGGGACGGTAATTTCCAGGGTCGGTGGAGGCACCGCCTTTGTGGAGTGGGACCACAGTCGCTGTGTGCCACTCCCTGGGTACGTATCCAGAGGTGAGACTAAGATTAAACAGCTGTCTTAACTGTGGGTTTAATTCCTCGTTGAGTTCATGGAGCACACAGCCGGGGACCATCAGGTCCCATGGATGCTGTGTTCTTTGCTTGGAGAGAGCAGTTCTCACCTGGGCGTTAGAGATGTTTGGGGGGCTACAATCATTTGGTATAGATATCTCTCCTTTAGGGGGGGGGAGAAGTTTGCACTGAACCTGTCAGCCAGTATGTTGGCAATGTCTGTAGGATCAGTAATATTCACATCATTTAGAACTAATTCTGAGCATATCTGGGAGTTTCCTCCTAGGTTTCTGACATAGCTAAATAATGCCTTATGGTTGTCTTTAGAGTCCTTAGCTATTTTTTTCTCAAAATTAGCTTTGGATGTTTTTATGAGAGCTCTTAGCTTTTTACTTATAGTGATCAGCGGTGTCTTACCTTTTAAGGATTTTGCTCTATCTTGTAGTAGCTTTCTCCTTTTGTTGTAGAGTTTGTTTATGGCTGGAGTCCACCAGACTGGACGCTTGCCTTTGGTACAAAGAGTCTTTGTTTTGCTTGGGATTGCCTGATCCATGCAGCCCTGCAGGTGCTGGTAGAAGGCATTTGTAAGTGATTCAGCGGTTTGAGTAATGTTACCGGCTCAGGGGCCTTAAAGGAGCCCACACTAGTCTTTAGAAGTGTGAAGTCGGCTTCGAGAAGTTCTTTACTGTGGTCTTTTCATTTCGGTGGGGCGGATGAGGACCTCCAGCGAGATTAGTTTGTGATCTGATCTCACCAGTGAGGGGTATACTTCTGGCGTTGAACATTGTGCTCCCATGTTCGTGATGATGAGATCAAGTATGTTTTCTCCTCTTGTGGGGATGGTGACTAGTTGTTCCATGGCATTTGAGTTTATGAATTCCAGGAACTTTTGGGCTAGGGTGTTTGGGCTTGAGTAGTGTTCTCAGTCTATATTAGGGTAGTTGAAGTCACCTAGTATGATGGTGTTCGGAGATACATTTATCCCCTCCAGTGTTTTCAGGAAGGCCATATGAGGTTTCTGAGTTTGCGAGGGTGGCCTGTAACATGCTACAAATTGCAGAGCAGTCTTGCCTATGGTTAATTGCACCTGGATGGTTTCCGATGCATCGTGCGTTGCCACCAATCTTGAGGTGTGGGTGTCCTTGATGAATATGGATACCCCTCCTCCTTTCTTGGTATTGTCTGGGTTTTGGGGCCGGAACGCATGATATGAGGTAAAGCCTGATAGTGCTGGGGTGCTCTCAGGAGCCTTGAACCAGGTTTCTGTCACAGCACAGACATCGATGTTCTCCATACTGAGAAGGGCCTCGAGTGCGTGCATCTTGAGGTTGAGACTTCTGGCATTGAGCAGCATTACCCTTAGTTTTTTTTCTTTGTTGTGTTCTAGGGTGGTAGGTTTAGAATTTGAGCCTTGCCTAAAAAGGCACTATGGGGTGGCAAGAGCCTTTGCCAAAATCCGAATCCCAGGGTGACAAGTGCAAGCCGTCCCTTGAAGCAGCGTGGCTTGTCCAGCATGTCATCCCAGGCAGACAGACATTGGATCCCCTTTGAATGACACCAGAGTTTAAGCCAATTGTTAAAGCTGATCATCTTGTCTCTGTATTGTGGCATCATTCTTGGTGAAGGTAGGATACTGCTCAAGGTCAGGGTCATACCTGCTTGGGCTACATAATCAGAGAGCTCCTCTATGTCCCTTTTCATGTAGTCCAAGGAGGTACGTCTCAGGTCATTAACACCAGCGTGGACAATGATTGAGCTTAGTAATAATCTATGAACCTATAAGTATAACTTCTGCAAGGAAATAGACATTCCATGGCATTTCGTTAAGTTCTCCTACATTTGCAAACTGTTCTGCTTTCTCATTTTTTATAACATTTTTGCTCTTTGAGCCCAAGCAGTAATGGTAAGGGGCACCTTTGGTTCAGTTCATTACCCCAGTCAACAAACAAGCAATAAATAAAATAAGGACATAATCTCTGCTGTCCCGCAGCACAAATGATTGTTACGGAACTCTCCTTCTTTTTATAGCTGCTAACTTGGTCTGTAAATTGGGTCATACTTTTGAAAATGTAAAATATGCCAAGGTGTTAAGTACTTCTCTATTACATTCAGTCCTGCAGTAAAGACGTTATTAAATGATAGGTTCATAGGCAATTATTAAACATGCAGTCCAGGTGACAATTGAGGAGTCTACCCTAAATTCCCAGTTGCCCCCATGCATTGTGTGGTTAATTTACTTGCTCAGGGTTACACAGTAAGTAAACAAAGGCTGAATTGAACCCTGGACTACAGAAAGTAGCTCATTAGCAGCCCACAGTTTAATCTTCTGAGTTAACTGAGGTACGGTAATCAAAAGTAGAAGTTCACACCTGTGTGGAAGGCTGATTAAACTCGACTTAATCAGCTTTGTTACTTCTATAGTAACATGTAAAGAAGAAAAAAAATGATAAGTCTGAAGCATCAAAATATAATTTTAAAATCAACACTTACAACAAAGTTGTACAAAAAACAAAGTGGATGGAAAAAAAACAGCCTGGGGGAGGGGGTGAAGGCAATGGCCCAAAATCAGAGACAGTTTTAAAATTTCACCCTAATGCACTTTAAACATTAATATAACAACAGAATTTGCATCAACATGCATGACTCAACTGCCGCTAATTTTCAAGGACAGGAGGACCCTGCTTTTGGCTCATAAGTTTGGTCTGACCTCCTAAAATCAGGAATGTTTTGAGGAAAAAGATTATGGTTTATAATCAACAAATAATACAGTTGCAGACTTCTTTTACTTTACATGTTAATTCATTCACTCTTATTTTGTTTGCTTTGTAAGTAAGTAGAACTAATATGTAAAGCTGTCCCTGATTTGGTTTCTTCTGGAACAACTCGTTCATTGTGCCAGTACATAAAGGCATTACATCCACAGACCTAAATAATTACAGACATATAGCAACCCTCTTTCCCTTATCAAAAATACTAGAAAAGTTCATTCAAGCTCAGCTCATACAACATACAAACACAACCTCCTGTCCGAAACTCACCATGGTTTTAGACCCCATCATGGGACAATCACCACCTGCCTTCATTTAACTGGTATAAAGAAATAACAATAAATTAGTGTCAACCATGTTCCTAAATTTACCTAAAGCTTTTTACATGGTATCTCACCAACAACTACTACACAAATTTGCATCCATAGGTCTCTGACAAGCCTCCCTTATATGGCCCCTTAGTTATTTATCAGATAGACAACAAGCAGTTAAATGAAAACATGAATTCAACTCTGATGAAGTCCTTGGTCTAGACCATTTGTACGAAAGTGCTTAACTAAGTTTATTCATTAAATTATTTTTGAGTACAATGTTGCAGTTCTTTTATTTTTGGTATCAATTGCGTTTTTACTGCTTTGCTATTGCTTACACACTGGTGGACCGCACAGAATTTTTGGATTATAATTTATTGCAACTTCTTTTACTACTTGTATGTTTCTAAAATCATATATATTCAATTTGTATTATGCCTTTATGGAGTTTTTCTCCTTAGGCCTCCACTGCAAATGGAAATCATGCCCAGTCAGACTTTACTGGTAATCAAATGTCTAGTTATGAAATAAAATAAATAAAGTCTACAATATGCAGACGATTCAGCTTTAATATGAACAGCCGCAACATTACCTGAGCTCCAAGAAATAACTCAGACTTCCTTCTATTCTACTGAGACCTAGTTAAGCACTTCAAAGCTGCTTCTTAAGCCTAACAAAACTAAGTTAATGCATTTTACGATAAAGCAATACCTTAATTAAATTCATTCTTTTAAAGTGACAGCTACTAGCAACACTAGAATTGAACTAGAAACCCATACTAAATTACTAGGTATTCGAATAGACAACAACCTTAAATTTGATCTACAGATACTTCAAATTATTAAAAAAACATCTGAAACTAGTTCTCTCTCTCTTCTGGGTCAAATACTATCTAAATGACACAGCAAAAAAAAAACTCCAGTCTCAACCTACTTACTACCACCCCCCATCTCTATGCTCCTTCTATCCTTACTAACATAAGTGCTTCACTAAAGACCAAACTATCCTCCTGTTATAATAAAGTTGCAAAATTTGCTGCCAATACTGTGTAGACCCCACCACTGTGAGGCATTAAAACAACTAAGCTGGTCAGACCAAAAAAAAAAAAAACTACCTCACATTCTGTCAGGTACTTATTGCATATAAACTAATACATTATCCCAAAAAAATGCCCAGCATTAAAAAATATTCTACTGTCTTACACTCCTGCAAGGGATCTCCAGTACACCAAAAAAGTACTCTCAAGTTTTACTAAAGCTAACAACTCATCAGGAGACATTCACTACGCTCCTACTCTGTCCAAATTGTGGAATGCTAACCCCATAAAATTAAGAATGATAGACAAATTACCCTGCTTCAAAACAGACCTCAAACAATACCTAAATCAATCTTGGCCTCGCTCCTGCTCATCTTCAGGCTGACAATTCCCCCACAAGACCTCATATTCTTCCTTAATTTTCTCAAATCCTTTCACCTCCTTTTCCAAGATAACATAACCCTCCCAGTTTTACAACCTCTCTGACATTTATTCATCTCACTTCATGCCTTGGATATGACCTCAAAAATCTCTCTCTCTTCTATAGCCTAATATAGCATTAATACTTCTATTTGCCCCTCAAGTCAATAACTTAAAATGCCTTTTTCAGTTTCCTTCACTTACCTACACTCTTCTCTCAAGCACTTTTTGACAATCTCCCTCACCTATTTTCCCTGTGAAACTTCGACAACCTTTTCACTAACCCTCATGCTCAGTGCTCAGAGATGTAGTTCTTTTTCACGTCAATAGTATTACTCATAAATCAGTGTCTTATCTTAGAGTAACAATCCTAGCTGCTTGTATAAAATCTGTTACAGGTAACTACTTTCCAAATTAATGTGCTGCATTAACCTGTCCTTTATCAATCTGTATACAACCCATTCTATCAATGTTGCATTTTATTATAATGTATTAATGTAAATTTTTATTTACTCTGTAGTATTGTGCTGAAAACAATATTGTTCTTACAAATGAAACTATTAATTACAGATGTTATGGAGATTTTCCCCCTGGACCACCACTGACCACACCTCTCAACTTCTTAGCACAAGAAACTGGACAAAGGCTGACATAATGGGGGACAAAGGCCCAAAAATAGGGACACATTTTAAATATTTATATTATAAACTTAGAAAATTGATAGAATCACAAGATTTGTGTTGGCATGCATTTTCTGAAGGACATTTTATTTATTTATTTATTTATATTTGTTGACCAGGAGTGTCCGACTGGACATAGGTCCATTTTCAGCAGAGGCCCGGGGAGAAAAGCTCCACAGTTAAAATAAACAGACAGTAGTTACATTGGATTACGTAGCGATTAACAATTTAACATAGCAATTAGTTACAACATATTTACAGATGAAGAACATAGTACATCAGTAGACAACTAGAATCTTTATCTGTGAAGTACATAACAGACATTAACAAATGTTACAATAAGAAGTTCCTGCTGTATAATAAGTACTAGGCTTATGAGCATCTGAGCTTGCTATAATCAAGGTAGTTAGTGGAGTGGAAAGAAAGGTAGTGGTTGGATGGGGTGGGTGATGTTAGAGTGGGAGTTGCAAGGGCATAGCCAGCATGTTTTTAGATGCGCTTTTAGTAAAGTTTTGAAGTGGGTGCATGATGGTACGGAGGTAATTGTGGGTGGAAGGGAGTTCCATAATTTGGCTATGGTGCAAGAAAATAGTGCTTCACCAGCAGAGTTATTGGCTTTAGTGATCTGCAAGTGACTTTTGTTAATGGATCTTAGTGGTCTGGTGGTGCGATAGGGCTGGAGTAGATTCTGGAGGGATGGGACATTTAGAAGTCTGAAACTCAAATGCATGTCACTTTTTATTGACTTTAATCCTTTGATCATCCCAGTGAATTGTCAAAAAAAACACAATTTTCATGAGGAACCGACCAAAAATACGAGTCAAAAATCTGGACATTCTAAAAAAATCTGTACAGTTGAGAGGTATGAAACATATTACACCCAGTCAGACTTTCCAGTCAACAATGACAATAAATAAATAAATAAAATTGTCCCTGAAAATGTTTGGATTTGTCCTTAATTCTGATGCTGAGTTCAGCTATATCAAGGTGCATTGTCTGAACAATAAGTATAAAAACCACAAAAGAGATGCGAGGAGATAGCTGTCCCCAGTGTTATGTTAGAATACTGACTTCACTTCTTTATTTGTTAAAAATGAAATATTAAGCAAGAGTAATATACAGTCCAAAACTTCAGATGTTAATTCCTCTTCTATGAAGGTACTGAAGAAACAAACTCAAACAGGCTTAGTCACCAAAATAACTCAACTTTTATTCTTGATAAGTGCTTTCATGCACCAACCGGACTTCATCAGATCAACTTTTCAGTAACAGCTTTAACTGGAAGAAAACTAATATCTACATAAAAAAGCACAAAGCGTCACAAATCATGATTAACAACCTTATATGTAATAACGAGCCTAGCCTATAACCAAATGTTAGCCTGATGTAACACAAGTGATTTTATACAATGCAAAGTAAAATTAGAAACAGAAAGAGTACTAATAAAACAAAATCCAAATAAACTGAAGTGCAGAACTAACAATTAACTCCTAGTCTGTCTCCTGAAACTCTGTCTGGCATTATTGATTACCTGTAATCTTCAGTGATTTACAGGAAAATAATAAATAATCTAGACTCAGTGGAAAAATATGACAGCAAAATTTGGGAGTTTATACAAAATCATGGACAATGACAAACACATGCAGAGTGCATACCTCTCAACTTCTTAGAGCAGGAAATCTGGACAGAGCCATAAATAATGGGGGGGGGGGCACAAATATAAAAAAATAGGGACAGTTTTTAAATATTGCTTTTACAAACTTAGAAAGTTGATAAAATAACAGATTTTGCATTAGCATGGATTTTCTGAAGGGTATGAAGTTTGAAACTAAAATGTCTTATTATTATTTTCTGACTTCAGTCCTCAAATCATTTGCCAGTGATTTACTAGAAAACTAAAATTTTATGAGGAACAGACCAAAGATCTGGAGAGCTGAAAGGTATGATAGATAGGGAGTGTGTTTCAAGCATGTTGATGATGGTTAGTTCTACATAGGGACTACAGGCACAATAACACTGTTTTCCCTAAGGAATAAAAACAATCCCTGGAAGGGCGAGGAGAAACTAGTGAATGGGTGTGGGCGGGATGATGACGTCAGCTGTAGGCGGTGCGGCTTCTGCAAAGCGAGCACCTGATCTGCTGAATATTGAAAGGAATGAAAACTTTTCTTAGAAAGCTGGACAAAGCTAAAACTAATGGGGGGCAAACTAGGGACGATCTGAAATTATTACTCAGTTTTACTTAAAAAGTCAACAGCACAGGTTTTGCGACAGCATTCATCTTTTTAAGAATAAAGAAATACGAAACTCTTATGTCTGACATTATTGACTGATAGTAATCCTCACTGATTTACTGATTAAATATTTTAGGATGGACTGGCGAATATATGTGGCAAAATCAGGGATAGCTGAGATTGAGAGGTATGAATTTGCAAAGCAGTGTTACGTGCTAGCCTGTATTTTGATGAGGCGGTAAGCCCATGTTATATTACAGGAGATACCCAGAACACGGTATCTTTACCAGTAATGTAGAATTAAACCTTAAAATTTTACAAAATACCTATCTATTTTAAAACCGACAAGGGGCGCCCACAAGTTGTACGTCTGGCGCACTCGGCTGTGGTGACGGGTGCGCGCACGTCATACTGTGACCCCTGGCGTTGAGCCGTCCCTGTTTTCCATAGCTACCAGAATTGTGGTAAGTAACGACCATCTTTGAGAGGCGGTTGAAATGAGTAGCTCCAACGCCGTGGCTGCAGAGACTGGACTGGGCGCTCCAACCAAGGACGATAAGAAAAAGTCAGGAGGAAGTATGCTGAACCGTTTAAAGTCCCGGTTAGAAGGAGGTGGGCCCGAGTTGGGGGACTTCCGCCAGGTCACTGAGGAGACGCTGCGACAATTGGACACTATAACCCCCGACCATGTCCTGGCACTTTACAGAGTAACAGAAAGTAAGTGTGGGGATTCTGCTCCCGAGGAAAGATGGTGTGAAGTGCTACTGAAGAGGGTAGTTCACGGCCCTTTGTGTGTGGGTTAAGTTTAGTGGACTGCTGTGCATTGCATGTCAGGGATGCCACCTTTTCAAATGCTCAAAGTGGGACATTTTTTCTACAAAAGTCAGATTTTGCAAGGCAAAACATACCCACAGCCAGTACAAAGGACAGAACTTCACTTTTTTGCCTACATAAATGCTTATTCTTGTAGCGTTTTAGTTGCTTATTCTGTTTCTTATAATATTTAGGTGTTTCAGAAACAGAATAACTGTTTTATGCAACTATTACATTAAATATAGGAAATATGTTTGTCCTACTATCTCGGGACATTTGCCATTTTTTCAGTTTTTCTGCGGGACACAACTGCCCGAAGAGGGACTGTCCCTCGCAAAGTGTGATAGGTGGTAACCCTATTGCATGTACACCCAATTGTTGTATAACTGTGACAGGGATGGTATCCTAAAGACTGCCATCCATACCGTAAGGGCTACTTCTTAGTCCAAGCTCCATCACCATCAAAAGTGTTTTGTAATGCACAGAACAAACTACAACACCCATTTTGTATGAATCGCTTCCTGATTTCTCAGAATAACTTGTGCCCATGCAGCTCTACGGAATGCTTAAGTTGCATTTTATAGTATATCTGCCAGCATGTTTGAAATCAACTTGTGTTATTGGTCTCCTAAATGCGTTTAGAGTTGATGCAGTCTCTGTAGACGTGGCCGGGAGCAACAATCCCTGTCCTGCTGTTGAGAGTTATAATGCTGAAAGGCACTGTGCAAAGTTGGCTCTTTAATCAAAACCATCTGTTAGAGCTGATCAGTAAATGTTGGGTTGAGTGTTTGAGCTTTATTTTTACTTACCTAGTGAGCCCCTTTTGTTTGTGTTGCCAAATGTCATTTATTCTTCTTCTGTTTTAAGTTTTACAGCTGCTGACATCCTTCTTACCTTCTAGCTTGAGGAAGTCACCGTAACGCAAATCCCTTTTTCTCTTTGGCCTCTTTGTGTCACTATTATTCACATTTCTGTTGCCACCAGACATGTCATCTTTATTCTTGTAAATATATTGAACACTTGTCATTTTGTTTTTTAGTTGCTGTCTTGTTTCTAGCTGGTGTGTTGCAGCTTCGAAAGCACATTCAGCGTTGTTACTTTGTTTATAGCCAATAAATTACAGCTTTTTAAACACTCTGATATGCCAAAGCCATTTGTTTGTTGCTAATTTTGACATCCTCTTATTGAAAGCCAGTTTTGACATCTTCTAATTGAAAGCCATTTATTCCAGGAGATGTTCACAAGGCAGGATTTCTATGACTGTATGATGATTCCACCAGATCATTCCATGGATGGGAGAAAGGAAATTCACCCCGGGGATCACGTCAGTCGCCCTGCTAGATGGGGGTCCAGGGAAGTAAATAGTGTGGAAAGAAACAGCCAGGGAATTGTTATGGCTAGGCTTGTATAGGCCCTAGGGCTGATAGCCTAGTACCAACCTATGAACCTATTTAAGCAATACAGAATAGGCAGTACTATTGCACTACGATACAGTATTACTTTCATTAATTTCCACATCAGTTTAAAGTTAAAACATTTTCTTCCTTGGGTCAGCTTACATGATAGCCTAGTACCAACCTATGAACCTATTTAAGCAATACAGAATAGGCAGTACTATTGCACTACGATACAGTATTACTTTCATTAATTTCCACATCAGTTTAAAGTTAAAACATTTTCTTCCTTGGGTCAGCTTACAGCCTAACGAAGGAGGTTGCCAAGGTAGTAAATGTTCAGAACCAACTACCTTAGGGCGACTTGTTCTGTGGGAGGCCCATCTGTTAAGTCCTGGTGCTTCCCTTACTTTTGATCTCTCCTGCCTATCGGTACCTTAGGCCTAGCCTAACCATTCCAGCCTCCACATCTGAATGATAGATGGACATCCCCTTTCTGACAGGTGCACCCCATCCCTTTAGTACATATCTCACCATTTTGCCTTAATGTGTGGGTAGGTTATGTAAATGTTTTCAACTACCTCACCCTTTTCTCACTACAGATTCCTGTGGCCCATCCTGTCTACAGCCCAGATGGACCTGTCTCCCCTCCAGCTCTCTGTCTATGTCACTTCTGACCATAATTTCAGAACCCAAGACCCTGCTTGATTAGCTCTAAAGTTCCCCAGGTGGTATATCGTTTGTAGCATTCTCCTCTGGGTGCTTTAGAATGTACTGAAATGCTGAAGTTCTTTAAATGTTTCCCATCTCACGCCAGGAACCTCTAGCCATTTGACTTCTTTTGCACCCAGCTACTCAATTGTTGCTTCTTGCTGCTCCTTCACACTGAAAGTCAGCACTGCAATTTTTTTTCTATGTGGATGTCTTATTACCAGTACGGATGCTTATATTGGTAATGTCTGTGCTGTGAAAACAAACAAAAAATGATTTAAAGACTACTGTTGCTAGCATATATTTTATGGGCATTCGACTTGTATTGGCCCAGCAATTACTAGTAGTCCTAGTTTATGAACATGTGACATTGCCTTGGTCCAATAAGAGTGTGATGTGTACTTTGCCTCTTCCAGATCACATATCTGTACTCTTCTGCAGAATGACCATCACTGGATAAGGCATAACAGATTCACCTGATTGGCAAATGAAAGGTCTTTGTGAATGGTAATGGCGTAGTATCTCTTCAGTGTCCTGCTGCAAGCCTGTAGGTGGATTTTAAGTCACACATGTTTGTCCCTTTACTTCATAATTTGTCTTGGACCCTGAAATCCATTTCTTTGACATTGAGGCATCTCTTCAGTGTAATATTGTTTTTCTTTTGTTGGGTTGCACCAAGTCTGACCTTCTGCATGGCCCCATAAAAGAAATTAAAAAGTAGGCTCTAAACATCACATTCCCTTGCAAAATCTTTTGGGAGGGTTTCCCCACAATGCTTGCAGTACTTTGTGCCCAGTGAGATAACTCTTATCCCAAGTGCCTGGGAACTGCCTTTATCATCTCTTAAACGTGTTCCAGACTTGAAAATGATCTTGCCAAATTCTTCCAGTCCATTGTCTTGTTCAGCCAGTTCAAGGCTAACGAGTGATTCCTGCCGTTTCCTCCACTCCTACCAATATCCTTCCTCACCGTAATGTAATCCCAGATTTGCTCACTTTGAGTGGGCCATGCAACCTTCCACCATTGGGGTATTTTAGTTTGGGCAGTAATGGAGAACACGGGACTGCATAAGTCACGGTTAAGAGCACAGATGCCCGCATTGCAAACATCATTAAGGTGCTTATTACACACCAGTGGAGTAGTCACAACCCCCAGTAGTAGTTTTTTATTTTATCAGAATTTTTTTTTTTTTTTCTTGAACACCTAGACCTGATGGCAACACTAAATAAAGCTGCCATCTCGGCAGTGCACTACAGTTATAGTAACGACCGACAAGGAATACCAACCTTCCAAAGTAAAAGCTGGCCTGTTCAAAATTTTTCTTCCAATTCCACAAACAGGGACATTCTTCTCAACAATAAAAAGCATTGCACCGATATTTAAAATTACAGCAAAGAAGCAAACTAAAGGGTTATAAATAAAATATAAATATAGTTAATTTCAGTTGGGTTGCAAAAGCTGAATTTTTTATGTAATTTCTGTTTAAAATGAGTGGTGAACATTATGTTCATGTGTGTTAGCTTTTGTGGCTTCTGTTTTTAGGTAGGAGCATCCGCTTATTATTATTTTAATTTTTTATTGTTGTGAAGTTTAATGTAATGTTGAGTGCACCTAAATAGGTCCCTACAGATAGATTTCAGTAAGTTTTTGGAATCGTGTGTGTTCACCTTCACGTTGTAATTAACTGTAGGAATATTCTAATATTTGCGGGCCAGTGTTCTCCATTGTTGCCTTAAAATGTGTGGTGAGTCTTGTTGCCTTTCACTTTAATTGGACAAATATAAAGCTTTATACAGTTTAAAAAAATGATCATAATATAATAATTAAACCAGCAGATAAAGGGGGACCAGTAGTCTTTCTTTAAGAAGCAACTTCTTTCACATCTGAACAATTTCTGGCTCTGCTCTTGTACCAATCCAGACTAACCTACTTTCATCTTTCAACTATATTTCTATTTTATTTAACACTCCAATCTTTCTCTCTAATCATAATTAACATTATGATTCTATTGTTACTACTGTTGTAAAATAAAAAAAAAAAAAAATTTATTTTCTTGTTTTAATTACATAATTTGTATTACATAGTTAGTATTATTTGTTTGCTGTTAGAATTGCAACACCTGACCTGAGCTAATATCCTTGTAATATTGCTCTTTGCCTATATCATAAGTGTTTATTTTACATGTATTTCTATAAACATGCTTTAATCTGTGGAGCTTTTCTCCCCGGGCCTCCACTGAAAATGGACAACGATCCAGTTGGACTAGCCCGGTCAACAAATGTAAAATAAAATAAATAAAATAAATAGTGGTCCTGGACAAATGTGATTATAGTATGAAAATGAAGGAAATGTTAAGTGACCAAACTGTCTATAAGATAATAACTAAAAATCAAAAGGAAAGTCTTATTAAAAGATTGGATAATTTGTTATATGAATGTCTTTTATATAATTAATTTTTAGTGAAGAACCCCCTCATCCCTGTTATCCAAGGTATCCCTAAAATACATAAGGACCCTGAAAATCCCCCATTGAGGCCAGTAGTGTCAGGAAGAAATTGGATAACAGAACCCATATCTATATACATAGAAAAAAACATTGAGACCCCTAGTAGATAAGAATAGAACCATCTTAAGGGATACGGAACAATTTTTGAATGAATTGTATGATTCTTTCCAAACATATGACAAAGGTTTGAGCAATGTTAAATTGGTAACAATGGACGTTCGCTCTTTATTCACATCCATACCCAACAATTTAGGAATAAATATGTTGAGAGAATATCTAACTATGGAAGGCTCTTATGATCACAGTAAGATAGAGTTGATATGTCTTGTAATGGAGCAGATACTTAATGTATTGATGTTTGAACACACACTATACTTACAAAAAGATGGTGTAGCAATGGTCACTCCTAGCGCAAATAGCTACGCCAATTTAGTGATGGCATCATGGGAGAATAAATGGGTGAAAAATGAGCAGTGGGGACCAATAATATTTTACAAATGATTTGTGGATGACTTGTTCCTGCCATGGGAAGGGAATCGAGAAGAATTAGAGAGGTTATTTTATGAAGCAAATATTAGTACTAGTTTTCTGAGCTTTGAAACAAAAGTGTCGGGTAAAGAAATTTAATTTTCTTGATGTCAAACTTATCAAAAGAGAAGAGGGGGAGATTACTAATAAACTATATAGAAAGGACTGCTATAGAAACACAATTTTACATAGCAGAAGTATGCACACCGGACACATTTTTAAGAATGTAGTTAAAGGGCAGACATTGAGAGTTTCTAGATTAACAGCAAATGAAGAATATTTTGAGCAAGAAGTGGTAGACCTCAAGCAAAGATTTAGAGAGAGAGGTTACGCGAAAGAATGTGATGTTTTGGTAGGAGAAGGCGTCAAATTAAGGGACACCGTCGGTAAATCATATTTTGCCAGAAGGGTGGAAGATGATGTAGTTAATCAACAAGGAAAAAGAAAGGTAGTAAGAGTTCCCACACAATATTCCAGTAACATGTCCATTGTGACAGGAATAATAAAGAAACATTGGCCCATTCTAATGCATGATGCTAAGATAAAGGAGATAGTAGGAGAAGACCCTAGCTTCTCTTGTAAGAATAAGAAATCTCTAAAAAGACACCTATGCTATCCTAGAGGTGGTAAGGTAGAAAAGGAAGGAGAAGCAACTTCAATAAAAGGAACTACATGCAGAAAATGCAACCAATGTAAATTTATAGACACTAGCAACACTTTTTCGCATCCTGATACTGGCAGAATATTTACACTTCTGGAGCATTTCTCCCCGGGCCTCCGCTGAAAACAGGATCTGTGGAGCCTAGTCGGACTTTCTCGGTCAACAAATGTTAAATTAAAAAAAAAATTTAACGTACAGGCTACTTGCCACACTAAAATATTGTTTATATAGCTGTATGTGACATCTGCTTGAATTTTTATGTAGGTAAAACTAAAAGGGAACTCAGATTTAGGATACGTGAATATCTTCTACTAATTAGAAATCGGAACCTTACAAATGCTCTAGCGAAGCATGTTAAGAATACAGACTCAGGACATGCATTTAGGTTCCAAGCAATAGAAAAGATGGAGGAAAATGAGAGGGGGGGGGGGCGCCACTAATAATACAGAAACATCAGAGACACACTGGATTATCAGGCTAATGGCTGATAGAGCCTCTGGCCTTAATGAGATAATTCCCCTAAAATCAATACTTACAAACAGACCTTTGGCTAAGTAGTATAATTGTTTTATGGTTATTTTTGTGTATAAATTTTAATGATTATTCAAGGCTTTTGGCTAGTATTTATATGTACACTATTCAATGTAATATATATTCTGTATTTTTATGCATTAACTCATTAGTTTAGTATGAACTAGCAGTTAATATATATGCAAGTAGTATCAAAGTCAGTAATTAGTGGATGTTTTAGATCTAATGAGCATAATTAGATAAGCACTGCAAGATGCCAATTAAGTAATTTGAGTTAATTGAGTTACCGACCTATATAGGATGGGCTTGCAAGTTCATATTTTATGTAAAGGTCTGAGGAAGTGCTGTGTGAAGCACTACAGAAGCGCTTACCGACAATACAAGCTTGTTTTTATCATATATTGCGTTTCTTCAGCCACAGGTTTGGATTGTTGATATACTTTATGACAATATTTTTCGTTTTTGCAATATCTTAAAACCCATTAATACCAACCTTAATCTTAAAGAACTTTGCTAGATTTGCTCACTTTGAGTGGGCCATGCAGCCTTCCACCATTGGGGTATTTTAGTTTGGGCAGTAATGGAGAACACGGGACTGCATAAGTCACGGTTAAGAGCACAGATGCCCACATTGCCAACATCATTAAGGTGCTTATTACACATCAGTGGAGTAGTCACAACCCCCAGTAGTAGTTTTTTATTTTATCAGAGTATTTCTTTTTTTTTCTTAAACACCTAGACCTGATGGCAACACCAAATAAACAAAGCTGCCGATTTCAGCAGTGCAATACAGTTGTAGTAATGACCGACACCAAATGACTGTAGGATAAGGAATACCAACCAGCAAACTTACAAAGTAAAAGCTGGCCTGTTCAAAATTTTTCTTCCAATTCCACAAACAAAGACATTATTCTCAACAATAAAAAGCATTGCACCGATATTTAAAATTACAGCAAAGAAGCAAACTAAAGGTTCATTATATATTTAATTTCAGTTGGTTGCAAAAGCTGAATTTTTGATGTAATTTCTGCTTTAAAATGAGTGGTGAACATTATATTCATGTGTGTTAGCTTTTGTAGCTTCTGTTTTTAGGTAGGAGCATCCGCTTATTATTTTGATTTTTTTATTTTTGTGAAGTTTTAATGTAATGTTGAGTGCACCTAAATAGGTCCCTACAGATAGATTTCAGTAAGTTTTTGGAATCGTGTGTGTTCACCTTCACGTTGTAATTAACTTTTGCGGCCCAGTGTTTTCCATTGTTGCCTTAAAATGTGTGCTGAGTCTTGTTGCATTTCACTTTAATTCTTTACTTTTAAAACATTTTTCCATTTTTTGCAAGTGACATGGGAATATAATGTTCACTGTAATAGTGTGGATAAAGTTTTGCTCATTAAATCTGTCTGGCGACTGTGTTTAGAATGTTAAGGCAGCAGCATGCTGTTATCTATCTACGCTACTGACGTAACATTTTTTAACTGTCGTATAAAGACCCTAGCACAGACTAGCATTCTTTGGTTTGTGAAAATGTTGTACATGTCCTTCTGCTTGAGCTGACTGAGTTTGATCATTAGCTGTCATTTGCAGTCTCTGTCTTTGCTGTTCTTTGTGAGCACTAATTTTATGTGACTTAAATCTGTTTTATTAATGTCTTATGCCGCAGTATGTACAGCACAGACTGAATCGACATAGTCAGTCTGATCAAATTGTTAAAGCTGTTTGGCAGGGATTGAGCTTAATATTTGCATGTTGGTTTTACCTACATGATAAATTCTTAAACTAGCAGTTAACTGAAGAGTTTTGCTGCCGGGTAATGCTTGGTGTTAATCAACATTAATTGCAGCGCTTAATTTTGTTTATAATAGTTGTCTTCAGTGCAGTGTTTTTAGATCTGGTTAAGATATCATTTCTCAAATGGGGAACCAAAGTAGGTGTGAAACATTGTATAATTAAAATACTAGTTGTTTGGTATTTGAAATTGTGGTGATATGGAGTGAATATTTCATTGTAGATCATAGTGTAATAGTGTGTGTTTGGAGGGAGGTGTAGTTATTTGCTTATATACATTTTTGCAGCATTTTTTTATAGGAAAGTTTAAGGAAGGCTGAGAGTCTGAGAACCTGTGGTTTGGGGTGTAGTATAGGCAGACTGCCATTACACTGTTTTTTTTTTCTCCAGTGTTTGAAGAAACACAACCTTTCCCTGGTTGGCTGTTTATTATCTGTCATTTGGACTGCTTACCTTTTAGTAATCCTGCCTCTGCAGTTTTCTTCCTGGGGCTTGTTCCTCCCCCACTCTAGCTTGCTCACGGTAGAGCACGTGGTTGGGTTCAGACTTTGCTTTTCCATCTACTCACTTTTTGAGTGGGCTCTCACTTTTACAGCCTTTTTATCACTGTCCATTACAAAATGTCCTCCCCTCGCCATCCTTTTAACTCTTGTCATCCACAGTTTCTGCTGTGTTGTGCATTGTTTTGTTTGTTAGTGTTTACTGAACTGCTGTGTACCTCTCCATCCTTTTAGCTCTTGTCATCCACAGTTTCTGATGTGTTGTGCATTGTTTTGTTTTAGTGTTTACTGAAGTGCTGTGTAGTTCTCATTTTCCTTATTGCATTTATTTTGGCTTTGGTTTTATATCTGACTTGTGGCTGTGTTAATACTACACACACTCAATAGCCGTACTTTACTGAAATATTCCCTTTCACCCTAAGAAGTATTTGTGTCCTGTTTCTCATCATCGTCATTTTGACTGTGTAGACTCGAGTCTGCCATACATTTATAGTCGTCTCTCTTACCCACCATGTGTGATTCTGTGCCGTTTCTCATTACCTGCCATGGGCACGTAATTTCCCTCCTCTGTTTATACCCTCACGCTTGTACTGCTGCTCACAATCGAGCCCTTTGTTACATCAGGGTTACATACGTGTATATTTTTGATCTTGCGTTGCTTTACCTTTCAGTAATCCCTTTTGCTTCGCCTCTAGCTTTATCCTAAAGTGCTTACTACTACGTACACTCTTACTACTACTTACTCTTATTCTCGATCTGCCTTATTTTTTGTTTTAAAAGAATGTCTTTTGTAAATACTGTATATACTGTCTTATGACAATTTTCAGTTTTACTGTATTTGCTGCAGTCTTATACCTGCTTAGTTAATCATTCATGATTTAATCCCGTTTCCCTGTATTTCATGTCTTTGTGGCTCATGTCATACATAAAAAGGATTCTTGGACCATAGCACCTACCCAGTTAACAAATAAGTTAAATAACATCTTGCATCCATTCTCTCTCTCACTTCCTTTTTGTTATAAATCCCTCTATTAGTTCTTTATTAATAATTATTCATTTGTTTATGCAGTGAATTAGTGAAGTGGTTTTAAAGATGTGGGCACAACTTGGGCCACAAACAAGTGCACATATTTGTAGTACCTGCTGGCTCCTTGCTAAACTGCAAGAGCCCATATAATCAACATTAGTGCTTGGTTATTCCCCCCCCCCCCTTCCTACTGGTATCTGGGGTGACTGCGGTCAGCCATTGGACTACTGAAAGGTAATGCTGTACTTTTTAAGAGATCTTGTGTCTCACTCTATAGGCGTAATATGTGGAATGCTTTACATGATGTGGTGAAATCATGGCCAGATCTTTTCCAGCCTACAAGTTCACTTATAGCAGGGTCAAAGTACTGATGTCACTCTGCCATCACCCAAGTTGTCCTTTTCCCCTGCGGCTTTATCTCGGCCTATAATAAGCAGCAGATAACTGCATTCTGACCGCCAGCTGTAGTTATCTCATTAGTAACATGCTGGCTTCCTTCTCCGATTTCTAGTGAATGCAAATACTGTTTTGTAATCGCCTTCTGATTCTCCATTGCTGATTTTGATTGAATGACGTGTACTGTAGTATGTCCTGAACCTTGTAATCAATATTCTTTTTTTCTGCATTTTTACAAAATGCAATGAAAATAAAGAAATGTCATGCAGTAGGTGGATTGGGCACCCTAAACTGGCCATAGGTGTGTGTGTGTGCTTGCGAATCTGTGGTGTGGAAGAACACCTGTGGCAGAGCTAGCCACCCGGTTTTATGAACATTGGTTGTAGATGATTGTTGTGTGCAAAATGGGGAAAAAGGTTGTGGATGGGTGGTTGGATTCATATGCATTCTGTTGTTACTCTGTTTTGAAAGTATGTCTGTGGCTCAGAAAGGTGCTGTTTTAACCCAGTCCAATTACCTATCCTATAATATGTGGGACCCTGTAGGATTTCCGTATTGGATTTATTGGAAGACTAACATTTTGGTTCTCTTGTTGATCGACCAGCCTTACTTAACAGTCATACCTGCAGTCACTTTGTCTTGGATGTTATTGCCACAAATTGGCCTGACAAGATTCTTAACCTGCTAGTCTGGCCCCATCTTTAGCTACCAGTTCATAGTTGTTACTGAATGGTCATTGAAAAGGTCGCGACCTGCTTTAACCCATATCTTCAATAAAAACTTGTATTCTAAGCATGAGAATGAATATCTTATTAACCTTTTTTGTGTTCATTGGGACTTCATTTTTTTCTGACCCCTGGAATTCATTCTGTGCGCACACCAGGTTACAGGATCTTCCGTTGAAAAGTATGCCCATGTAAATGAACCATAGATGACCTTTGTACTAAGCATCTTCAAGGGTGGGATATAGTGAAGTCTCTCCTGATAATGATACACTTTTTTTATCTACCAATCATCTTTACAAAAGAGCCATGCTTGGCGATGGACAGTTCCTTCTTTCCAGTCCCGTGATATCCTCTCATTTTCACTTGTACAGCAGTATAAATGGGTTTGTTAATACCGTTGGTGATTGATTCTTGTCGTCTACCTTCTGTTCTGCACACACCCACCGCATTTCCAAAAGATTTGTTCTTAAGGTGGTGCATTTTGCAGCTGCTGGTGTTGGTAATTTATACATCGATGTTCACTTATTTAACCTACATTTTCAGCTCATCTTTGTCACCATTATTTGCTGCCATTTGTAGATATTCTGTCATTACCGTACCCAGCCTAGTTAGTGCATCTCGCAGTAGGCTCTCTCCATTCTTCCTGCATTACGCTGAATTCATTGGAAAAGCAGTTCCTGCAAAACTATGGATTGCAGTAATGTGCTGTACTTTTCCCAAACCCACACTTGGCTCACTTGCAAGCATTCAGTATTCCATTGGTATGATATCTTAAAAATTTGAGTAATTAAAATATCGACTACATTTCAGTTGTTCACTCTGTTCAACAGAGTGAATGTCACCCATTTAGCTATATAGTGTATGTGTAGGTGGCATGGGATTTGTTAAAACCGTGTCAATCTGACCTGAACTGTGGAGATTTTTATAACCACTTTGCCTTGTGTCATCAATCACTATGACTTTGCCCTAATTCGTCACCGACACTGAATATAATAAAAAGAAACTTTGCATACTGAGTGCATAAAATGCACAAATGCATTGCCCAGAAATGATGGTACCATCCCCAGAAAGAACCAGTGTACTTTTTTTTTTTTTTTTCTTTAAGTAATTTGCATATGGCCATTCAGAATACATCATTACCAGAAGATCATACATGAAACGACCAGTGGTACACTAAATGCTTTTAAACTAACTGATGATCTGACCCTTGGTACAGTGATGTAAGAATGCTACAGAAATATGCAAGACTAAAAAAAGAAAAACCACCCAAGAGACTGCCCATTTATAAAGCCCTGGTCAGTAGGCCATGTACATGTATATTGCATCCCAGTGAAATGAAAAAAAAAAAAAAAACATAATCCCAAAAACTAAAATTGATGTGCTGATCTGGCTAGGGTGATACACATATCTTTCTTTTATTGTAGGATTAAAGAACTTGGCTTGTAACTGAAGGCTTCACTATTGGGCACAAAACCTTTTCATAAACTACAGTACAAAAAACTTCGTATCACACATGGTTTCTCTTATTCCATGTACACTGACACCCCAGTGCAACATTACACAGCTCCAGGGGACATGCTTTGTATTACTGCCCACAAACCATGAGTTGTGGGTTGCAGAGATGTGCTGCTCTGAGGCAGGCTGTATCTGACTGCATACAGTCAAGTCACTGTGTTATGAGTTGCCCTCTGAAGTGGGCTGTATATTACAAAGAGCATTTTGTTTCATGTTCCTTGTGTTAAGGCAATGTTTCCCCATGACATGGGCTTTGTATACATTTTGTTTCATGCTTCTTGTGTTAAGGCAATGTTTCCCCATGACATGGGCTTTGTATACATTTTGTTTCATGTTTCTTGTGTTAAGGCAGTGTTTCCCCATGACATGGGCTTTGTATACATTTTGTTTCATGTTTCTTGTGTTAAGGCAGTGTTTGCCCATGACATGGGCTTTGTATACATTTTGTTTCATGTTTCTTGTGTTAAGGCAGTGTTTCCCCATGACATGGGCTTTGTATACATTTTGTTTCATGTTTCTTGTGTTAAGGCAGTGTTTCCCCATGACATGGGCTTTGTATACATTTTGTTTCATGTTTCTTGTGTTAAGGCAGTGTTTCCCCATGACATGGGCTTTGTATACATTTTGTTTCATGTTTCTTGTGTTAAGGCAATGTTTCCCCATGACATGGGCTTTGTATACATTTTGTTTCATGTTTCTTGTGTTAAGGCAGTGTTTCCCCATGACATGGGCTTTGTATACATTTTGTTTCATGTTTCTTGTGTTAAGGCAATGTTTCCCCATGACATGGGCTTTGTATAAAGTTGCTGATTCCTTTCTTTTGCTGTCCGTTGTATAACCTTGACAGCCTCCACTGTGGGACATTCAACCCCATCATTACTAGTTGTAGCAACTGTGTGCATGCAACAGCTGTGCATGTGTGTGCATGCATGCAAGTAAATGCTTAATGTAGACATGTGCTGTTACATGTGTAAGTGTATTCCCTTTAACCTTCAGTGTTTGCACTCCTGTTTTTGGGTATGCCTTGCACTGCACCATATTCAGCCATGGTCACCCTTATGGCTGGGTCGTACAGTCAGTAGGTAGAGCTCTGGAATCCCATTGAGGTGTCATGTCCGGCGCCTTTGTACATGGGCGGTTTCTGAATGGCAGTGGCGCTGTTATTTATGCTGTTTGCTATTAGCGTAAACACTTGAGCAGTAGTTTGAACTTCAGACTTCTAATTCACTTTGTGAGTAGCTGAAAGTTGATGATTGGTAAACTGAAAGTACAAAGATGCTTTGATCTTACTTAAGAATTAGAAATTCCAGTGTAGTTTAGGTAACTATGAATGCTACTGCGGTATGTGGCAGTTCACTCTGCTGGTAATGCATAGAGTGACCATTTCTAGAGGTGCAATTCATTTTTAGAATATATCCTTTTAAGAGAAATTTGTTTTAGTCTGGCAATTTAGGGAAGCAGAGGGATGGTGAGAGAACCTCCAGAAACATAGCAGTATTCCAAGCAACATGTTTTATCACAAACAGAATGACGCCTGATTTATTTTACATTTCATGTCATAGTTGCAGCAGTGCTGCGGTAGTGTTGTCGCCTCACAGTAAGACGTTGTCCTGTTCGATTCTCAGCTAGAGCGTCTTCTGTGTGAAGACGTGCGTGAATGGGCGTACCTTCATTGAAGGTTGTGCGTCAGGGCCGGCAACTCGGCACGTAAAACTCTACTGCCAGTCATTAGTGGACCGGAGTTCCGCTGTGGTGACCCCTAACCGGGAAAAGCCGAAATACAACAACAAAAAAAGTTGCAGCAGTGCAGACGTATGCTTATTGTAAGGGGTTTGAATGTTGTACTGCAATCCAGTATAAATCCCTGAGGCATTTAAAAAAATTCACATTGAAAGCATTTTTTTGTAATTTTCTTACTGATGCCGTTAGCCATTGTTTATGGGAACAAAGTTTTTCTACTTTTTACCCTTTTTCTATAATAAGTTTAATAAATATGTTTTGAGATGCAAGTAGTGGTAGAAGGCATCAATTTAAACTCACTATTGTGTTCCAGTTTGAATGATGCATCTGAGATGGATGCTTATAAATGTATCTGGACAAAAATTGATGTAATGAAAATCCATTGAATTGGTTAATACATTTAATACCAGTATGCCATTTAGATGGGACTTGTTCAGATCTTAATTGCCTGGGACTACCTAACCAATTTCCGAGAATTACTTTTAGTTTCATGTAGTATTTGTTATTCATTTGTGTTATCCCCAAATCTATAGCAATATAGAACATTTCTGTTTTGTTTTAATTTCAGGCAGAGTTTTATTTACTTAATTTTGATTTTGAATATGGCCTAGTGGTTCTCCATCTCTGTGTCAGCCGTGGCGATTTTTTTTTTTTTTTGTTGCATTGAATTTTTTTTGTTACATTGAACTCGCTGTGTACTGTCAGGAACCTTACAGGTTCATAGGTAGATACTAGGCTATCGGCCCAAGGGCCTACGTAAGCCTAGCCAACAAGGTTCCATGGCTTACGCCACCCAAGAAAGTTTTCCTGTGCCACTTGTAACATCAGTAGAAGTTTGTTGAAGTTCTCATGGTTTTTGGGTTTGGACCTTATTTGGCAGGCTTAAAGCATATATAAATCATAATGTTCTGCAGTTCTATTACTGCACACCATACAAGTAAACTATAATTTAGTTTAACTTTGAGAGAAGATTGTATCTGACATTTTTGGAAAACCACAGCTGTCTGTGCATGTTTGTATGCAGCTGTATTTCACCAGCCAGCTTTATTAAATGCTTTTTTTTTTTCTCAGTTTCTTGGGCTTTTCTGAGTCAGGCGAAAGATTACATTGAACAGTCAGACAAGATAAAAGCAAGTTTTTGTACTGCTAAAGAATGTGCTACAGGATTGTTGGAAGAATGTTTGCTGGAGTAATTGTATTGGGCAGACGGGATGCATTAGCAAGGACAAATGTGGCTTGGGTCTTTGCCCACAGATTTTGTGAGACATTTCTGGGAGGGTAAGTAATCCTTTTTTTTTTTTTTTTTACTCATGGTTAAGTATAGACTTCTTGTTGACAATTGTTCAGTGACAAGAAGGTTCAGGATGTAAAACATCCGTTTGGAGAATGGGATAACGTATGAAGAGAACAGTGAACAGAAAATAATTTTACCAAAAGTATAGTGACCTGATACGGAGGTGGAGGGTAAGTAATCCTTTTTTTTTTTTTTTTACTCATGGTTAAGTATAGACTTCTTGTTGACAATTGTTCAGTGACAGGAAGGTTCAGGATGTAAAACATCCAGTTGGAGAATGGGATAACGTATGAAGAGAACAGTGAACAGAAAATCATTTTACCAAAAGTATAGTGACCTGTCATGGAGGTGCAGGAAGTGAAACATAGATGTGTTGAAGCCCCTACTGAAATCAGTAGCTTAAAAAAAAAAAAAAAAGCTTTATGTGAGTGACATTTTTCAAAAGTGCGTTCATACTGGTATCCTGTGTACAGGTGTTGTACACCCCAAGAGGGTGCCTGACGAATCTTTTGGGAATGTTTTCCTTGCAGAATATGCAATGTGGTATACTACTTTTAATCTGTTCATGCATGCAAGTTGTTGTCATCGGAATTAAGAAACTAAAACAAAAGGTGTGGATATTGGCTGTAGTGCATAGAAATATTTATCACTCCGTACTAGTCCTCTGGTCTTATCAGCTTAAGATTGTAAGGCATGACATGATGGCATTTCCCTAGGTTTAGGGTAGTGGGAAGGGAATACACAGGCTTGAAGGGATAGCGATCATGTACAGAAGAGAGAGGTTTGTTATATTTACCTTGAATTTGAGGAAGCTTCAAAGGTTAAAACAGTATTCTCTATCTTGCATTAACAGAGAAACAAGTTCCCTCATTTTGATTTTATTTGTGAATATTGGATGTGAACAGTTTTTCAAGAATGTAATCAGAACAATCAGTTAATAGTGTACATGTAGTCACTGTATGCTTAAAAGGATACAAACTGCTGTTCATTTCACTGAAGGGCCAACAGCTGGAGTACGCTGCTGTAGGTAAATCTTTTATACCTACAGTTTTGATTCTTTATTCCATTTGGACATTAAGCATGCTGAGTGCGAGTGCTTGTTTGTGTGCAGTAATATATTCCATATGGAACCATGGTGTTCTTGTCAGTCAAGCACAGGATTTCGCTTGTATTATGCTTGCTTGTCCATATGCATTGTATTACTGTTTATCCTTTAGTCTGGTTGTAAACCCCAGACTTGTGCCTGAAAGGAGTTCACTTGGATCAGTGTCGTACCCGGGTCAACATGTGCATTCAAAAACATAAATATATTGAGATCAGTGTCGTACCCTGGTCAACATGTGCATTCAAAAACATAAATATATTCAGTATTGTTTTCTTTGTGACACACACGTGTTTTAAGAAAGTAAAAACTGCTTTTTTTCAGTATATATAACTATGCCACTGTTTTCAGTATATATAACTATGCCACTGTTTTCAGTATATATAACTATGCCACTGTTTTCAGTATATATAACTATGCCACTGTTTTCAGTATATATAACTATGCCACTGTTTTCAGTATATATAACTATGCCACTGTTTTCAGTATATATAACTATGCCACTGTTTTCAGTATATATAACTATGCCACTGTTTTCAGTATATATAACTATGCCACTGTTTTCAGTATATATAACTATGCCACTGTTTTCAGTATATATAACTATGCCACTGTTTTCAGTATATATAACTATGCCACTGTTTTCAGTATATATAACTATGCCACTGTTTTCAGTATATATAACTATGCCACTGTTTTCAGTATATATAACTATGCCACTGTTTTCAGTATATATAACTATGCCACTGTTTTCAGTATATATAACTATGCCACTGTTTTCAGTATATATAACTATGCCACTGTTTTCAGTATATATAACTATGCCACTGTTTTCAGTATATATAACTATGCCACTGTTTTCAGTATATATAACTATGCCACTGTTTTCAGTATATATAACTATGCCACTGTTTTCAGTATATATAACTATGCCACTGTTTTCAGTATATATAACTATGCCACTGTTTTCAGTATATATAACTATGCCACTGTTTTCAGTATATATAACTATGCCACTGTTTTCCAAATCTGAATGACCAGAACTGTGAGCTGCACTTAGTTCACTTGCTGCAGGTTGTATCAGAATTATCTGTAGAAGGTATGTTTCTGTGGTATGAAAGTATGTTTAAACTTTTGATATTTTCCTGTGAATCAAACGAGAAGAAAAAAAAATGAAAATGTAAGGAATTTGTAATAAAAGTGCACCTCCCTGCTGCTGGGACAATGCAGCTGTATTATCTTGTATGTGAAACATATGATATGCCCACCTCCCTGCTGCTGGGGCAATGCAGCTGTATTATCTTGTATGTGAAACATATGATATGCCCAGTAGTTGTAGAGGGAATCTGTCACTCCTTAAGTGAGGAAGACTAGGGACAAAAACGAATCTAGAGATTCTTTGGGATAAAGATTCGCAGAATTTTGTTTGGAATGTGTGTGGGTCCACTGAGTACATAAGTGACCCACTGTAGGTATTGGTATGGTTCCACTGAATGCTTGAGTGATCCATGCGAGGTGTTTGTATGGTTCCACTGAGTACTTGAGTGATCCACTCTAGGTGTTAGTATGCGTACATTACACACAGGTGTATGTTCGTACATTGTTACCAGGCTAACAAACTGGGGGGGCTGTCTAAGCCTAGCCAAATTTTCCAAAAGAATAATGCCCTATATCCAACTCTGACACTGAGGGCCAGGCATTTATAACCTACTTCTGTCATAAAGGGACAGGAGTGCCAGCCCGGTACCATCCCCTGGTCTAGGTTGTGCTTAAACTGGGTAATAGACTAGCTCAGCTTCACATGCGTCTCCTATGAAACATCTGTCTCTTCAGCATGGCCTGTTTAAATAACAGACAAAAGTCAAGTCCCTAGAACTTTTATTTGTGGTACTCTTTGACTTACAAATATGCAGGAGATTCATAAGTGTAGGGTTTGCAGGTGCCTTTCAAGACCGACTTGGATCACCCCTCAGCGGTCTGTAGGAGACTGCGTAGAGGGAAAGGCTTTAAGTGCTCTGCATAAGGCAGGTTTGTTACACTTTTTTTGTATTCTTTTTGTATGGAACCTCTGAGGTTGCTGCTCTTGCGTCATATGCCTGGTTAGGGAGCATTGTACTCTATAATTGGTCTGATAAGGGTGGACTACAGTAGGATAATTACTTTTTGGACCAAGATGCTATGGCCATACCTGCCTGTAAGTTATCCAGTATAACATTTTCTCACCAGTGTCGCCTACGTGGTGGTCGTAGGTAAGTCCACTGTCTATGTGCATACCCAGATCCCTGACCACTGGATCAACTTAATTTAGAGGTGTATTATCACATGGTAACTAGCCAGGATGGTTGACTTGCCAAAGGGTACAATTTTGCATTTCATAGCACTGAGTTTTAAGACCGTGGCTTTGGCAGCATTTATTAGTCAGAGATAGACCTTCTTGAAGAATGCTTAGAGTTTGCAGGGGAGTTGGTGATAACCCCCAGCTTGCAATCATCTGCAAACTAAGACCGCTATAAAACTTCGACATTTGCTTCCATTTCAGAAAAATAGATGCCAAAAACAAGTGGGCCAAGTACCGAGCTCTGGGTTGCTTCACTAGTGACTGGCCTCTTGGTGGAGGTGGCCTCACCTATTTTGACTTCCTGGGTCCTATCAGTAAGCCAGTTGGCTGTCCAACAGGTAAAAAGGTTTATACCTAAATTTGTGAGTTTGTCTGTGCTTGAGTGGGTATTGTATCAAAATCCTTGGCCAAGTCGAGGTAAGCTGTATGCACTGTCTTGCCTTCATCCAGTGGTTTGGTGACCCTCTCAGAAAGGTCCACCAGATTTAATAGGCATGACCTTCCTTTGAAGCCAGACTGTGGTGGGTGCAGCATTTGCAGGTTATCTGTGTCTTCATTTTTCATGTCCATGATTATTTCCATGGAAAGACTTCTGGGCCTGTAGTTATCCAGATCAGTGGTTGGATCTCCTTTGCGCAGTGGAATGACTGTAGCCATCTTCCATTCCTTGGACACGCAACCTGACTGTAGGCTGCAGTTGAAAAGTGATTCAAGGGTATATAGAGTTCATGTTTCATGCTATTAAACATTCTCTGATGTTATCTGGGTCCTTCAGTGCAGTGGTTTTGGCTTTGGAAAGTGCATGGATAACCTGTTCCCTAATAATGGTTGGGAAGATAGTGGTATGCATTTCCTTTTTTCTTTCTGGGTGATGTGGGGTGAGAAATTTGAGCTGCACATGTCAGCCAAAAGGTCAACAAGGGCCTCTGGTTCAGGGTGGATAATGCCATTTACAAGTTCTGCACATTGTTTTGCATTTCCCCTTAGGTTATGGACATAGCTGTAGAAGTTATTTTTTTTTCTTCAGATTTAGCATTTGAAGTATTAACTCCTCTTATCTGCCTGTTTAGATTGGTCAGGGGGCTTGTAGTAGGTATGGCTTTGTTCAGGGGGCTTGTGGTAAGTATGGCTTTGTTCAGCCTGTGGTAGGTATGGCTTTGTTCAGCCTGTGGTCAGGGGGCTTGTGGTAAGTATGGCTTTGTTCAGCCTGTGCTTGATCAAGACTGTTTTTCATTGGTTGTAGAACTGGTGTTGTGATTCCACCATTTTGTTGTAGAAGTGGTGTTGTGATTCCTTCAAGTGATTTTGTCTTATTCTTAGTATGAGTGGCCACACCTCCCTCTATACAGCTATCAATATGGCTGTGCAGAGATGTTGTAAATAGCTCAGCATATGCTATGGTGTGTACTGGGTTTGGGGGTGCTTGGAATTTAGCCAATGTGTCGCTTAATAGAGAGAGGTTAGCCTTGGAATAGTTTCTAAAGTTTTTGATTCTGCTGTATTCCCGGATTTGATTTTTATTTCAAGTAATACTGATGAGTGAAGAAATTACATTGGGTGAGGAACATGGGCCCCCCAGTGTTTGTTAGTACAAGGTCAAGGATGTTTGTACCCTTGGTAGGAGAATGAACCCAACTGTTCTACGATGTTGGTATTAACAAAGTTTAGGAATCACTGGGCCTGTGCATTAGAAGTGGTGTAGGATTCCCAATCTATAGAGGAGTAGTTGAGAACCCCCATGAATGTCCGAGAACAGTGAGGGACTCTAGTACATTGAGATGGGTAGTATGCGTTTTCCTAAAACATGGTAGAGGACATATAATTTGTAAGGATATGGTACGAGGCCCTGCTTATGGTGAGTTGCACATAAGAATTCCAGTGGTCATACACTTTATAACTAGTCTGGACGTGAGGTTGGTTTTTAAAATGCACTGAGACTCCTCCTTTAGTTCCCTCCTGTGCGGTAGCTGGTGTAAAGATGTGAAAGGTCTTGCCGTGATTTTAAACCATGTCTGTTACTGCACAGGTGTATACACTCTCCAGGGAGAAGGCTTGCAGAGAGCGGTGTTTCTCTGCAAGACTTCTAGCATTGAGCAGTACCACCTTCAGGTATTCCTTCATAGGTTCAGTTAAGTCAGGAGGTTTATCAGTTTGGTGTTGCGTATAAATGGCATGATGGAAGTGGAAAAGGTCTTTGCCAGTATCCAAAAGCTTTGAGGGGATAAGTGCAGACAGTCCCCGGCAAAACAGATGTGGCATCTTTTGTTACATAACTGACACTTACAGCAGCTTTCTCTCTCTCACAACTAGCAGGTGGGCCTGGAGTGGTGCTGGGACAGTATGTCATGTGCTAATGTTCTAAGACACGAGCTGCAGTGGTACACTGAGAGGCTGATGCAGCGACCACATGATGGATCTGATGAAGCTACTTGCGAAAGCGCTTATCCTGTTATATTATTCATATTAAAAGTGGAGATTTTAATTAATTCGTGCACCGCTTGATTTTCTCACTTTCGCTCAGTTCCTCGCTTTATTTATTAGATTTTACACTTTTTTTTTCTGTGAACTTGAGCGTTTACCTGCCCTATTGGATTTATTTTGTTATTCTATCATGCTAACTTTGACAGATACTGCTGCATTTTAGGATGGTATTTATCAAGTAGTGTGGTGATGATGCGATACTTTCATCCATAAATCTGGGGAAAATATTGGTGAAGAACTTTTGCAGCAACATTGTTGAGCTTTGCACTTGTGTGAGCACCTGTGTGGTACCTTTTGAACTTGTACTCCTGATTGACCCATGTTCTGATGTTACTTTCCTGCTTAGATACACTACTGATATGCTGCTAAAGGAGGTTTACTGCCAACATCATTTATCCCAAAAACGGGTCTGTATTACATCTTCTAACTTCAAAAAGTTTGAACGATGTAATATCGAACTTAAACATCCGAAACCTGAAAATAGCGAAGCCACGGCACATCTATTTTTTTTCCCAGGGGAAAAAAAATCAGTGGGCCGTTTTCAGGGCTTTGCTGTTTCATCTGCTATGGTGCTATCTTGGCGTTGGTATATTTAAGTAGGGGGGTATGGGGGGTACTTTAGTTTAAGTTTTAGGTTGGAGGGTTTTTTTTTTTTTTTTGTTAGGGAACAGCAATCTTCTTTCTGTTCGCTATTTTGATGTTTCGGACATTGAAGTTCAATATTACATCATTCAAACATTTTGAAGTTTGACAATGTAATATAGGCCCCCCAAAAACGCATGGCGGTTAGTTTCGAACATGTGGCACTAGTAGCTGGTACAAGGTCCTGCAGCCATGTTATCACCTTGCAGTCAAACCTCTTTGAAGTGCTAGACTTTATATATTTGTTTTTATTGTCCATGAAGAATGCTTTTGCCAACTATTTGCAGGCTGACGTGACATGGCTCAAGTTGAGACATTGGCCATCTCCTGGACTGGCACATTTCAGGCTGTGAGTGCAAGCCATCTCTTAACGTTTTTACTATGTTATCCTTGCTGTCATTGCTCTGACGTGGACCTTCCAGAATAATACGGAGGAGCTGATAAAATTATTTTGGGTCAGCTGCTGATTTGTAAGACTTAGTGTTGACTTTTATTGGCTCTCTCATTAAAGTTTGTTGTTCTGTCCGACGCAGAACTAAAATGTTGAACCAACGTTTGTTGGTTATGGTTTATTTATTCAGTGACAAGTAAAATTAGACCTTTTGTTTTAGTGCCTCGGATATAATGTCTAGAATAACATGCCTTTTCAACCTTCCTGATTTTATATAACAAAACTAATTAGCACTCAGTCCAGATAGTGAAGGTTTCTTATAATATAATGGCATTATCTGTGAGGTGAAGTAAAAGGTTCAAACAGAGGATGTACATGAGTCACAACCATATAAAATGGGAACAATTGTAGGAATATGTAATTATCAGCTACATTAATGCAATTCTGATTAGTCACACTCTTTGGTATAAATGTGCTGTAGTTAAAAATTAACAAAGCTTATTTTTTTCCCCACAGAAGCTATGTTAGCATTTTGTTAGACCCAAAATCTCAACGGGCAGCTTACTGTGATGATACTGTAAACAGTGCTTCCCTACTGGACTGAAGCCAGAGCCAAGACACTAGTCTTGTAGAGGTTCCTTGTGAAGTTGGCTGACCTTCTAGTAGTTTTTCCATTGTAGTAATGATGAGCCAGTAAACTACTCGTCTGACAAGTTAAAAACAGAGTTGCATGTTTTTCTCCACTGACCAGGAGGTAAATGGTAACACATTTTGTAGTAAACCTCTAGACTTATGGAAGGATACTTCCATTTTGTTAATCTTTAGGCTGATACAAACAGGAGTGTATTAACCTGCCCTGTAAAGTGAGTGAGATTGTAGGATATTCTGGGGATAGTTTTTAATATCTATGATTTTGTTGCAGTTGAGGCACCCAACTCCGTGAACTAACTTTGGTCTCTGCGGCCTATTCAATTGGTTTCAGATAATACCACAGTCATGTACATCAACAAGCAAGGAAGAACCAGGTCATGCCCCTTTAGCAGACTAGCCACATAAGTTTGGGATATAGCTTCACATTATAGTCTGACTCTACAGGCTTCCTACAGTCCATCAGAGCAAAATTGTGGGGCAGATGAGCTGAGCAGGACAAGGGCAGACCCTCACGAATGGCAGCTAGATCTGGGGTCTTCCAATATCTGCTCTATCTGTGGGGAGTTCAAGTAGACCTTTTTTTGCCTTCCCTCTGAACAACTAACTGCAAGATTCTGTTCCAGGACTTTTAAGCAAGAAGGCCTGGAAGACTGATGCATTTTTTTCCTTGGGAATGAGTGTTCCTGCGTGCTTTTCCACCCTTTCCACTAATGTCCAAGGTACTTCTGAAGATTCAGAAGGAATCTCCCAAGATCATTTTGACTCACTTCTGGCACAGGCAATCGTGGTTCTCCCTTCTGTCAGAAATAGCCAGGGGCAATTACCACAAGCTTCCCCACAGACGGGCTCTATTCACACAAGAACAGGGATGTTTGATACACAATCCATTTTAGTTGACTTCCTGGATGATGGGGTCTTATTTCCTTTAGGCAACTGCTTACTGAGGACTTGCACATGTGTACTAATGGAGGCAAGAAAGACTTCTACTAGAAAAACATATATTAGCAAATGGAAAATGTTTTCTAGTTGGTGTCAACAGCGTGACCAGCACCCATTCCAGGCTGATTCTCTCTTTTTTCAATAGTTGTATGAGATGGTATCCTGTTGCCTTTTGTTCATAGGTAGGTACTAGGCTATTGGCCCACGGGCCTATATAAGCCTAGTCAAAAGGTACCCTGGCTTTTGCCACCCAAGACAATTATTTTCCTGTGCCACTTGTTCCTCTGTCAAGGTTCGTCTGCCTTTTTAGCATGTCTGCCCATGGATCCTCCTCTTTCAGTGCATTTTCATGTCAGAATGTTTTTTGGAAGGATTTTGTATGAGAGTCCACCAAGAAAACCTATAGCCCCTCCTTGGGATCTTAAATTTGGTGTCAGAGAAGCTAACACTTTCTCCATTGGATACAGTTAACCTGGCTGACTTGAGGTTCTTAACATGGAAAACAGTTTTACTGATAAAGTGGTAACCAAGTTTACTTTAAGCCAAGCTATGCATCTCTCCCTTTTTCTTTCCTGAACCTGAAAATGAAGGAGAAAGGATAGTCCATACCTTGGATGTCCACCAACAAGTCTGTACTATTTTGACAGAAATTAATCCTTTCAGATCAGGTGTTCATTTCCTGTGAAGGTAAGATGGGACAAATGGTGTCAAAACAGACAATTTTCAAATGGTTCTCTAAGGCTATTACCTTTTATTGTACTTGCCACAACAAAGCTAATCCAGGAGGGGTCAAGGCCTACTCTACCAGGGTATTGGCTTCACCTGTGGCAGCGTGGAAAGGGTTGGATGGTAGGAGTGTTACAGAAGTAGCAGCATGGCCCTCTGTACATACATTTACAAGGCATCCCAAGTTTGATTCCTTGTCTAAGTCTAGATCAAGTTTTGCTAGGACCATTTTCTAGGGGTTCTGGGACCCGTCTACCTCCCAAATATAGGAAGATTTGGCTAGGAGTAGATTACCCTACGTGACTGCAGCAGTAGTCAGAATGATGAACATAGTACGGTTCTGCGTGTGAACTTGCCACTACAGTAGATGATGAAATGATCACTGCTGCAGTATCCTGTTCCTCCACCACCCCCTTGTCTCTTGCTGTGTTTATGCCAGGGTCTGAATAATTATTATCCATAGCATTGCTGTTTTACAGCACAGCCTTACTCTGTGTTGGCATGAAAGCTTTAAATGGCTTGGCGCCCAAATCTGTTTCTCTAGTCGGCTCAACAGTTTGGGTGTGTGGAAGGTGTCCTGAGGTTTGTAGCCTTGGCATGATATAACCCATATAGCTAATGCTACTACAGGAGTGATCATTCAGATATTTACTGTTCTAGTAACTTTACTTGCACAACTATACTGAATTATCGTGTTTTTGCACACACGCATCTGAAAAGGATGCAGTTAATAATGTAGTTTTGAAGGACGTCTATGGATACAAATGACTGACCTTGCTGAGTTGATAAAGTTAAGTCATTAGTGTCTCTCTCTCCATCTCTGCAGGAGCAAATTACAGTACTTTACTCTGGCTGTTTGTGTCACAGTAAGACGTGTGATGTGTACACAGTCAATCTGGCCATGGTTGAGGAGCATGAATATTGCTGGATTATGACAACAGCAGTTTGTCTCCTTTTATGTACATGGATTCATTGAAGGTTACAAGGCTAATGGCCATAGAGCCCTTACAAGCCTACCCATATTTATCCCGATTTGCCTCAATTGTCAGTGGGTTAGGTGAGTGAAGTTTGCAGAGGTAAGGATCTGTGGTAGTTTGCAGAGGTAAGGGTCTGTGGTAATTGATACCGATTTCCTCTGTTTCACATGAATTGGACTCTTATTTATTTATTTTACATTTGATGACAGGGAAAGTCGACTTGATACAGGTCAATTTTCAACAGAGGTCCGGGGAGAAAAGCTCCACTTAAAGCAATGTTAACACATAAATTTCATAAAAATACAACACCGTTGTCTTAATGCATACAAATAGGAACATATTTAATATTTCTTCGCAGACATACAAGTCAGTACCATCAGAATAAAACATTGTTGGGTAAGAATACGTATTCAGAGGTGTTCCAGAAAAGTGGCAGTCTCTGAGAGATGCATCTCTCTGTTCAGCATGACCTGTTCATGTCAGAGAATTGGTTAAAGGAGTACAACAGGTTTCTCTAATGTATTCCTCAACTTCACGGCCCTTTTCCTCCCTATTTACATTGTCCTCTGTAAAGCAACAACAGTAAAGCATTTACAATTTTTATAATTCCCCTTACTTCTGTAACAGAAGCCTACCTTCTCATACTGTGATAGTTTCACTTACAAAATGATTCTCTCACTTTTGAATAAAGCTTGCTGGAGTCGCCCATTACTGACATCATCGAGGCCAAGCAGTGCAGGTACTCTTTTTTTTTTTTTTTTTTATCAGTTCCCTCCCCCAAAGTGACATCACCACAGTCGTCATCTGATTCTAACTAAAATGATAAGACCCACCCATTCTGTGATGTCATGGCCCCCTTGTCCTTACCCCGGCCTGAGTGCTGTTCATTTTATTCAGTAGTAGCGTAGTAACACCGATGTTTGGAAACACAGAAATTTGGTATGCATACTTGTACATTCTGCACGGCAAATGATGCTTAGGTGGTGTATCGCTTGCATACTTCTCTGTTGTATTTGCACCAGATACTGCTAGTGTGCAGTGCGGGAATAGAAAGATTAAAACATTACCCTGGTATCAGAGGTGGCAGTGCAACATATTCATAGTGGCTTAACATGAGAGTAGCTCTAAGCAAGCACCATGTGAAACCTGAACAAGCACCTAGAATTATTCAGTGCAGCTTCCACACCTTAAGTCTGAAAATGAATTCACATACTCACATGAACAGGAGTAGCTGCATATTGATGGCTAAAGGTGTATGGGCATGGGTGGTTACTACACTGCAAAACTGGTATGTAATGGTGGAGATATTTGGAAGGCATGAGCAAACACACCAGTATATTAAAGCCATAGCACCAATTGAACTGGAGGCTGGCAGATAGGTTTAGTAAAGGATTTTGTCCATGCACAAATATTTCAACAGTGATTCTTTGCAGTGGCATCCATTATCTGATTCAAGGTAAGTTAACCTTGATGTCCTTTATTTAAAAAAAATAATCAATAAAAAATTTACTTTGTTATAAGTGACTTCTGGACACAAGAAAAAGGAAGGGGAAAATATAGCAATGTGGTTTGTATGTACAAATACAAATCCAGGGACACTGCAAAGGGTTTTTTTTTTTTGCAAACCAACCAGTGGAGTAAAAACATATGAAGGCAAACACTGCATACCAACACACTTTGCACATGTAAATCTCAATTTTTAATAATGTGGAAGCATGAAGTGATACCTTAACACTTAAATTAATAAAGATCTAATCTAAACTGGTTAATAGTATAAATGTTTTATTCTTTAGCTCCTTGGTGCAAGACCTTACTGGATGTGATTGCAGTCAAGTAAGGCCATGGCTATAGTGCAGCAAAAAATGTCCCCTCTAACAAAGGAAATGCTAGAGCAAAGATTAAATTACACGAGTCAAGCACCCTGCTGAGATCTGCCAATCAATGGAATTACCAGGTCAAATTACCCTCAGGACTTTGACAGCTAGGGAAGCTAAGTGTTATGGGGGAGGGGAGAAGTAAATGGAATTCATTGTCTCACAAATTAGTGCCATTTAAACTAAATTAGAAAAAAAAGGCAGCAGTAAACAGCATTCTGAATGTGTTCTGTGGAATTTGCACTGTTTCTGTTTTAAGTAGTCATCCAGCAGCAGGGAAAGTTACTTACAGTGTTCTATGTTACTCAGTACTTTGTACACGTGCAACATCTATGAAATGACAGGAACTTTAGGCAAATGGAAGCCTGCACGATGTAACATTTTTGAGCCAAACAATGTTTTCTGGGATACTGGATGGCAACCTGTTTTATCCAAACCACATCAATATGCCAGCCTCCAGGTGGTCAGAGTCTGGAATTTACATATAAAAATATTTAAAATCCTGTAAATAATCCCAGAGTGCTGTTAAAGTGTATGAAACATCATGCCATGATGTTTTAAACATGTTTTTTTTAGTCTGTGGGTGCGGTACTCCTTGTGCAATTTAATTTACGAATGTGTAGCGTTTCTCCCAGGGCCTGGTCAAAGACTGCTCTGTAGGCCCAGGCACAGGTCACCCCTTAGCAACCTGTAGAAGCCAGAATACAGTGACAGGGATTTTAATCTTAATGCACAAGACTTGTTCTGTGTACCCTTTAATTTCTTGGTGGAAGCCTTTATGGTCTTCAGTTGTTGCAGGTGCCTGGTGCGGGTACATGCAAAACAGAGCATTGTACTAAATTATTGGTCTGATGAGGGCCACATATAATGGAATTATAACATCCTTGGATCTAGATGTGATGCCTTTACTTATAAGATGTGCCGCATAGAAGGATTTCCTTATTACTGTGGATACGTGATGGTCAAAGTTCAGATTGCTATCAACCATGAGTACCCAGGTCACATGCCACTAGGTCTGCACTTTGGGAGGAGGGTGCTGTCTGTAATGTACGTAGCATGGATGTCAGCTTTCCCCAAGGGGATGATGAATTTTTTTTTTTTTTTTTCAGTTAGCTTTAATCTGTGGTTTTGGCATCAGTCATTTGTCTGTATTAACTCTGCTGTATGTTAACACCACTGAAGGACTCCATGATTGCTCCCAATTTTTAATAGTTTGTAAGCTTGGTCGGCCACAGGCTGTCCAAGTTTGCCTGGACTTCTGATAAATTCCCAAACAGTAAGGGGCCCAGCACGGAACCCTTTGGTATGCCACTGGTGACTGGTATTTTGCTAGAGATGAAGTCGCCCATTTTGTTAGTATATTCTGTCGGTGAGGTATTTGGCTGCCTATCTGGTAATGTAGGATTTAATTCCCAACTGGGAGAGTTTCTCTGATACCTGAGTGGGGGATTGTCAGATGCCTTGTCTAGGTCAAGATAAGTGGTATGCACTGTCTTTCCCTTGTCCAGGGCCTTGGTGACTTTCTCTAACAAGTCAACCATGTTTGACAGGCATGATCTGCCTTTAACAAATCCAAACTGGGTTAGGTCCAGAGTTTGAAGATTATCTCTGTCCTTGTTAATAAGATCCATAATGATTCTTTCCATCCAGCCTTGGAGATGAGACTAGTCACGCTTATGGGCCCATAATTCCCACGGTCCATTTATGTTCCCCTTTGTACAGAGGGATTTCTGTTGTTATCCTCTGCCTGAACATAGTCAGTTCAACCAGGCTGTGGTTAAACATGGACCCAAGTGGGTCTATTAGGTCATGTTTCTAAGTTGTTTAACAGGCAACATGGGATGTTGTTTGGTCCCTTTGCAGTGTTTTTGGCTGTGGAGAGTACTGAGATGACCTGCTCTCTTACAATAATAGGCTGAGGAATTGTGGCAGGTATACTTTGGGGATGACTGGAGGGTACAGCGGGTGAAGTTTGCTGCAAATTTGTCAGCTAGCAGGTTGGCTGTTGCTTCCGGTTGAGTGTGGGTGGTGCCATCTACAACCAGCTCACCACATAGCTCTGTATTCCCTTTTAGATTTTGGACATAGTTAAAGAATGTCTGGTGATTATCCTTGGCTAGGGAGGCTATTTTTACTTCATAATTAGCTTTGGAGGACTTGACAAGGTTTGTTTAAGCTGGAGAGGGATTTCTTTCTCTGCTGAGGCAGTCGTCCCTCTTCTTCTTGGACATTAGTTTCTTTCTCTTGTTGTTTAGCCTATTTATACTAGGGGTCCAACAAAGTGGCTTGTGTACTTTTGTTGTTATTGGTTGATGCATTTTTTTTCATTGTTTTTACTGCAAACAATTCTCAAAACTACAAATTTAAAATGATCTGCAAACTGAATCCAAAAAGACACCTGCATTTGTGCATTGTCCAAAACAATGGGGCCCATGGCTGAAAATGGTCCATGGACCAAGGTACAGTTAATCCTCCACTGTTGACCCACATGTCACTCTTAAGCAATAGACCAAAAGTTATTAATGCTAAGACAATTGTGTTTAAAAAAAAAAAAAAAAAAAATCTTGATGTAAGGCCTTTGCATTTAAAAAAAGAAAGTCCATTTATGTATTTTGCATATCTCGTCAGTATTTATAGAATAGGGTTGTATTGGTAACTAATTTAGTGCTCTACACAGTGGCTAGGCTTAGGCCTGCAGCCCATTGTCTTCATGTTGACCTGTCTCTCTCAGAACATTTTTGTTTGTAGTTTGTTTATAGCAGCACAGTTCCTCATACTTTCATGTTGTGTATATCACATTGGCATCATTTGGCTGATTTAACACAGACAGCCCAATTGTTATTTTGTATGTCTCCATACAAATGTCTAATTTGTGCACTGGCTTATACTTTAGGCTGAGTAGTGTTCATCAAGTGTCCTGTAATGATTTGTTTCCTGTTTTCTTGCCTCTAGCACAGGCTTTGGCTGGTGATAGGTTGGATTGTGTTCACTCACTTTTGCACACCACAGCCAATATGCATACTCACGGATGAAAGTAGAGAGTTGTTAAATATGTGACTGGCTGTTCTTTTGAGTGATGCGTGTTTTTGGTAGCACTGAATGGGGATGATGGCTGGTGTCAAGTATCAATATATGCCAGCGGTAACCAGGTTTTGTTACCTAGGTGGTTTGGCAGTATATGGCAGTGGTTACCAGGTTTTGCTATCAAGACAATGCCGTATCTGTTTGCCAGTGGTAAGTAGCATTCGTTACCAAAGCAGTGTGTTTACCCTACCTATAACTGGGTTTTATTCCTTGCATATAGTGGCTGTGTCTTCCCACTGGTAGCTGCCTTTATCAGTGCACCATGCCTGCTGGAATGTTGGGTGCCCTGGAAGTACTTTGGTACCATTTGAGTATTTCCCGTTATAGAGAATGGGCAGTGATCTATCCTCATTCACACTGTAATGGATGCATTACTAAGGCTGGTAATGGGCACAGCGTTATTGTGTACAATTCATGCTGTTGGGATGAATGAATAGTGTATAGACATTGCAGCTGATGTAGACCCCTGAGTTTGACCTAAAGAAACAGTCTTTTGTGTAGAGCTTCCTAGGCTGATGACTTTCACAATGCAAAGCATCCCCTAGGATCAGCCGGTGTGAGGAGGGTAGTGGCAAGGTCGTGCTGCTGCTGAGCTTTGACTGCATATAAAATGTCCGATGTACATATCATAAGGACGAAGTCCCACAAGAGCAAACATTACAAGGTCGAATTGGGAATATTGAAAACCCAGAAGTTTGACCAGCAAACTACAAACAAAGCACTTGCTTTTTTGTAGGTAGGGGCAAACTCCCTTCCACCCACACCCCCTGCTAATTATTATGTATACACAAATCCTGGGATTGTACTACAGTAGGAAAGGAGCAAAACCCCAGAGTATTGCAGTCCCGCATAATTGCTGTTCCTCATAATATGTGTAGTGTTCTACCAAATCACTGGGATGATTTAAGGACTGAAGTCACTAAATGACATACATTTGAGTTTCAGACATCAAAAATCATTCAGAAAATGTATGTTAAAACAAATCCTGTTACTGTAGCAACTTTCTAAGTTTGTAAGAGCAATACTTACAATATGTCCGTATTTTTGGGCCATTGTTCCCCCACATTTGGTCAGGCCTCGTCCAGATTTTTTGCACTAAGAGGTTGAAAGGTATGCATTCAAGCATCCGGGTTTTCGATATTCCCAGCTCGATCTTGTAATGTTCGTGCTTGTGGGACTATCAAATACTTGGAATCGTGACAAAGTACAAACACACCTTATTTTGCAGTGGGGCAAGCTCCACTGTGCCCCCCATACCCTGCTAATATATATTTATATATGTACAGACACAGACGCGTGCATGCATGCGTACATACAAACTCTGAGATTATACTACAGTGGAGAAAGGAGTAAAACCCCCAATTCCAACTGTACTGCAATCCCACACAGTGACTGCTCATGCCGATCTCTCTCCTGGGTTTTTTGATATTCCTGGCTCGATCTTGTAAAATTTGCCCTTGTGGGACTTCGAGCATATAATGTGGACCCCTGAGTTGTGTGGGGGTGGGGGTCCTGATTTTTGTGGACTGTTTTGAGTGCCAAGGTGGCTGGGTGATTTACTTGGGATATACATCGTGAAAAGTGGAGTGTAGAAGAATTGAGCCTGCTTCCATAGTTCCAGTACCCGGAAGCACAAAGTTGAGAATGTGTCCTGTAATTGGAGCAAGTAGTACAGTTGGATGGGAATGGGGTTTATTGATCTGCTGGACCTGAGGTGGGAAAGTAAGCAGCTCCTGTGTGTGCAAAGTATTGACGTTGTTCCTCTCTCTGATTACTCTGAATATTTGACATGCTAGTTGAATTTAGTTTCGCGGAATGCTTATTCCATAAATGATTATATGGCTATGAGGCATAGGTTCTTTCTTGGTAGTAGTGATGTAAATATTTGACATGCTAGTTGAATTTAGTTTCGCGGAATGCTTGTTCCATAAATGATTCTATGGCTATGAGGCATAGGTTCTTTCTTGGTAGTAGTGATGTAAATATTTGACATGCTAGTTGAATTTAGTTTCGCGGAATGCTTGTTCCATAAATGATTCTATGGCTATGAGGCATAGGTTCTTTCTTGGTAGTAGTGATGTAAATATTTGACATGCTAGTTGAATTTAGTTTCGCGGAATGCTTGTTCCATAAATGATTCTATGGCTATGAGGCATAGGTTCTTTCTTGGTAGTAGTGATGTAAATATTTGACATGCTAGTTGAATTTAGTTTCGCGGAATGCTTGTTCCATAAATGATTCTATGGCTATGAGGCATAGGTTCTTTCTTGGTAGTAGTGATGCAAATATTTGACATGCTAGTTGAATTTCGTTTCGCGGAATGCTTGTTCCATAAATGATTCTATGGCTATGAGGCATAGGTTCTTTCTTGGTAGTAGTGATGTAAATATTTGACATGCTAGTTGAATTTCGTTTCATGGAATGCTTGTTCCATAAATGATTCTATGGCTATGAGGCATAGGTTCTTTCTTGGTAGTAGTGATGTAAATATTTGACATGCTAGTTGAATTTCGTTTCGCGGAATGCTTATTCCATAAATGATTCTATGGCTATGAGGCATAGGTTCTTTCTTGGTAGTAGTGATGTAAATATTTGACATGCTAGTTGAATTTAGTTTCGCGGAATGCTTATTCCATAAATGATTCTATGGCTATGAGGCATAGGTTCTTCCTTTGTAGTAGTGATGTAAATATTTGACATGCTAGTTGAATTTAGTTTCGCGGAATGCTTGTTCCATAAATGATAATATGGTTATGAGGCATAGGTTCTTTCTTGGTAGTAGTGATGTAGACGCAGCAGCTCTGAATCTGCTGTCAAGTCTGCAAATGTTTGTAAACTCTAGATTTTTTTTTTCTTTTAATGTTAGAAGCTTTTGCTATTTTTCTGACAACCTCAGTTATTTAAATTGCATACATTTATGATATGGCAGTTTTTTAAACTAGTTGGCAGTTCTTACATATCTTTCTTATAGAGGCAAATATTTAACAGCTTCACCCAAGGGTTTTGCTAGCAAATGAAAACTTTTTTTTAGTACTTTTTGTCAGTCCTGAACTGGCTTGTATGTCTTGTGGGCTGGACGCCAGCTCCACAGCTCAAGCTGAACAAACAAATGTAGACCCAGAGTTGTGTGTGTCACAGCTGTGCTCGCAATTTTAGGCTTGGCAGAGTAGTAGCCCTTAATTGCTGATCTGTCATCCCTTGTGAGGGACAGAATGTGTTACAGTGACACTAAGATTACCAGAAGGAGCAAGCCATTTTGGCTCAGGATATGGAAAAGCTGTGCATTCCCCCTCCCATTTCATTTGGTGACTGCTGTTGAGTTTGTCAAGAATATTTGCAGTACTTGTTCCTGTGGAGAGGTTGCTGTGATGTTAAGGCCTGGCTGTACGACGAGTAACGTAGTATTTACACTAAAGAATGCTGCCATCTGATCTCTCTCTCTCTCTCTCCATTGTAATGATTACTCTATTGGCCTTAGCTGCTTGATGGCAGTGTTGCGAGCAGAGCTGGTGTTTCATCACTTGTCGCACATATCCTGCAGACTCATGTTTGGAGAGCTGTTTGTGTATAGTTTTGTATGCTGACGGGCTTTGAATCTCATGGAAGGAGTGCACACTAGGATAACTGGCGGATGTTTATATGTGCAAGTAGTATTCCCTTCTATTACTTCTTGCCTTTTCCCTTGTAGTATATGTCACATTTCCCTCATCCCTAAGCTTAGGACATTCAGTGTAGTAAAATTACCTGTACAGGCAATGGTGGTTTTTTTTTTTTTTTTTTTTTTTTTTTTTATTTATATACATTTGTGTTTGGTGTTCTTCGGACTTTTTTTTTCTCGCTGGCCTGATCATCTAGCCCAGTTTTATTCCATTGACCAATTTGCTTTTGCGTTTCTCTCCCTGCTTGTCCCAGCACCCACTTCTCTCTGTCCTTTCTTGGAGAGATTTGCCTTTGGAGAAGAGTTGTTTCCCAGCAGTGCATCACTCATAGTTGCTACAAGTCCTGCTTATGTGTAACAGAATGTGCTTCCATTGGTTCAGCTTGCATATTTGCTGTGATGGGGCTAGCCTTCTGTCCCCACCAGAGGGTGGCTTTGCATCAGAGAACATCACTCCTGTCCCCTACTATGAGAGCCTGCTAATTAGCAACTTAATATGACCATTGTGCTTTGCTGCTGTGGTATCAGGTCTCTGCTCCTACCCTGTGTAGCTGTGGGTGCACATTGACATAAAGTCATAACTATGAAGTGAAAAGAAAACACCCAACAGTGTATACTGAACATTCATAGGTACTTCAAAAAAATGCTTTCTTCTTCAGTTAGCAAATTGTCCTGCATTCTTCATACGGGAGGCTGTGCTCCCCATGCTCCTTTGTTTAGCTTTCTCATTGATCATAAAACTAGAGGACAGATTCCGTGCTAGTTAAAAGAATCCCTGCAGCACAAATAATTCTGCATTAAGCTAGGAATTTAAATAATGTACATCTAAGCACAGATTCCAGTTGCGGAAAATTTAACTGGACAGTACAACGTACCACATATTCATTCCCACTGCCTCAGTGGCATTTTGTGTTATTTGTCAAGGGAACAAAGTAGTGTCCATCTTTCAAAAGCTCAGATTCCCCTCCATCTGTCTTCCTGTGACAGCTGATTTGGCATATTCTGCGAGGGAAGCCTTCAGCCATGACAGGAAGTGAGTTCAGTCTTTTTTTCTGCAGTCCAGAGAAGAAAGTCTTCTTACTCTCTTCACAGGCTTCAGTGCTGATTCTTCCGGCTTACTGCTCAGATAGTCCCCATTTGGGGACTTCCTTTCTCTGATTTTGGTAGATTTATTGCTCTTTCTATTTTTGTTTGTGTGTATGTATACAAGCATACAATGTATAATGCATGGGTCTATATTAGATTGTCGAAGTTTTAATACTTCAAATCAGTAAAGATCGAACTTTATTGATCGAAATCTTAAAACTTCGACGATCTAATATAGACCCATAATACATATTGCTGGTTCGGAGCTGATCCTCTGCTCTGACTCGGCCAATTTACTATAGCTCGAGAGCTTGTACTGGCTCAAGGCTAACCTCTGTCCCAACATGCCTAGTGGTAGCTACTCGGATTTCATTTGTCGCTTGCAGTGCCGAGATTGCGACTACTGGCTCAGGCTAAGTATTTAGACTTTTTTCATATATACTGTCAACCTTTCTTGGGTTTTACTGTTTAATTACCACTTTAGTGTGTATATTTATCCCCCTTTAGTCTAACGACCTTCTACTTGTTGAGTATTCTTGACCGTCGTTTTTTTCTCAGGCCTTGCTTTCCTCTTTGAGCCCATTTAAATTAAAGGGTGGTTCTTCTCCTCCTAACTTTTCGGAGTAGCTGTTGAAGTTAGAGGCTCTCCTACTGGGGGAGTCACTGTTTTACTTAAGAGGCTACCCCCCTTTTTTTTCTTTTTCCTTTCTATAGAAAAAAAAAAGCTATCCTTTGTTGCTAGCCATTACAGCCTTGTTGGTAGTCTTAGGTGTGTGTTGCTAGCTGTTACAGCCTTGTTTTTTCACTGCTTTGTTACCCAAGTTATCCAGCAATGTCCAGAGCGTCTAAATCCTCTGGCTTCAAAAAATGCGACTCGTGTTGCCAAAAAATGTCCCTTACGGATGGGCACACGAGTTGTGTATACTGTTTAGGGCCTGTTCACCTGCAGGACTCGTGCTCTGTCATGCTTTCAGCTCCAGAGTCCTGCAGGAGAGAGAGAACAAGTTAATTTTGCATGGCCTTTTGAAGAACCCTCAAGATCCTTCGGCACTGGGTCCTCAGCCAGCCAAACTGTCTGAAAAGTCCCCTAAGTCATCCACATCTGTTCCAAACTCGAAACAGTCCAAATCCACTGTCAAACTCTTGGCTCTGTCGGTTCCCAGTGCTGGCTCCGACAAAGCTCGGCCTCTGGCTCCATCAGTATCTTGGGAGCCAGTCCGGGCCCATAAAAGAACCAGGTCTCCTTCTTTGGAGTCCGTGCGCTCTGCTCCGCAATCTCCTTTGCTGCAATCTGGGGCGATCAGTCAATGGTCCTCTTCTCACTCCTCTGTCCTCCAGGCTTTTGGATCATGATGTGGAGAGAGTGGTCAGTAGGCTCCTCAAGTCACAGGCACTTGCCAAATTACTGTCGAGCCCAGCCCATAAGGAATTGGCTCCTTTGGCCCATCCAGCTTCTCCATCAGTTCCTCCTCCGACTCTCTTGAGCTCTGAGCTGGAGTGCATGGAGGTCGTGGTGGTGGAACAGTCTGCTCCAGTTATTTCATCCTTTATTGGTTCTGACACCCGCTCAGTCTGCTCCAGTTACTTCATCCTTTATCTGTTCTGACATCCGCTCCAATCTTCTCGATGTCTCAATCCATCGAGGGATCTGGGTGCCAAAATGGGAAGTGGCATTGGACCCTTGTCCAACCCTGTTCTCCCTCTTGGAGCTTTGGCGCAGCTGATCTCTGCTCCCACATCAGCCTCTGAGCCGTTGCTCTGTTCACAGGAGATCTCTGGGTTCTTCGGAGCCAGAGGTTCCTTCGACTCGGGCCCATGGTGCCTTCTAGATGATCGTGCTGTCTCCTGAGACTGCTCCCCTCCCCCGGCTCCCTCTCCCTCTGTGCCTGCCTTTGACCCTCCTCCAACCCCACATCTTCCGAAACCTCCCCCGAACATTCGGAGGAGGTCCCTCGGAAGAAAAAATGTAAAAGGGAGTGTCTGAACTCCTGAGTCCATCACTTCAGACACATACTTTGGAAGGGTTCCCACGGTCTCCCTCTGAATATGTCTCTTTTTTTGGATATCTTGGAAATCCTTAGAGGCGAGGATGGAAGTCCCTAGCCCCTTTTGAGGATGAGTCTGTCTACCTGGACACATTTGGTTCCTGATCCTCCACCTCTTGGGTGTGTCTGCCTTTTGACCCACTTTTTTGTCTGTAGTGAGTCAGAAGGTGTGGAGCGCTCCAGAGACCATGGAACCAGGTCCGCGCGACCAAATAAATTTATAACTGCACCCAAGGACAAATCCTTCCTTTCAAAGGAGTTCCTGTTGATGCTATGGTGGTGGCAGCAGCCATTAAGAAGGAACTTGTGGAAACTTCATCTGTCCATCTGCCAAACAAGGAGTCCCTTAAAATGGACAGGTATGGGAAGCGTATGTTCTCATCTACCTTTACTCTCAGGTCACTGAAATACTTGTCACACTTCACACGACTTCAGAGGAATCTCCAAAAGGAGTTGGGAGATATCCTGCAGCATCCTACAGCTGAGGGAGTTGTGAACAGGGCAGCTTCCTAGCTTGCGACCTTTACTTTAGTGGTAAATTCCTCCATGTGGCTCATTTCTTATGTGGCAGATGGAGCGAGGAGGGCAGCAGGTACCAGAGTTGCTTTGCAGATGCACTCCTGGATGCACCTTTCAGTTTGCGGAACCTTTCAAGTCTTCCTTTACCAATACCCCCTTTGATGGCTTGTCCTTGTTTGAGCCTCAGGTAAAAGACTCTTACCATGTGTGAACAGGATGGCAAGACACTCTGCCGTAGGAGTCTGTTTTTTCACTCCATCTAGACCCTATCCTAAAGGTCAAAAGAGTGGAAAGATGTGGTTTTGAAAATCCCAGGGAGCTTCACCTGACATACGTAGACATTTTTCCCCCCCAAGGGCAGAGGGGGAAACAACGGAAGATGCCGGCCTCATGGCAAAGGGGGTCTGCAACAGCAGGGTGGCACGTTCTCTGCTAGGCCCTTCCAGTACTCCTGAAGGAGGCCCAAATGTCCACCTCTGGAAGCAGTCGGGGGCAGACTATCAATGTACCCAGCAGCCTGGAAAACTATCACGAAAGAAGCATGGGTACTGTCAGTAATATCCAGGGGTTACAAAATTCCCTTTTCCTAGTTACCCCCCTCAAGACAAAAACATTCTATCCCAGATGTTCCACCCAGTCTTTGGGATGAAGCAATCCTAGAGGTACAAATATTGCTTGAAGAAAGAGACATCCAAGAAGTCCCCGCAGACCAGATCGAATCCGGAACTTACTCGAGGTTTTTTTAGTTCCAAAAAAGACTGGACTGGAGACCCATTTTGGATCTCAGCAAGCTAAACAAATCGGTAAAAAAGACGAAGTTCCGGATGGTAACACTTTCTTCCCTTCTTGGGTCAGGACAATTGGATGTGCTCAGTCTCCAGGATGCATACTACCACATAAAAATGGACAGGCGATCCAGGCGATTCCTACACTTCCGGCTGGGAGCCAGTCATTATCAGTTCAGAGGTCTGCCCTTTGGTCTCACCACAGCCCCCAAGGTGTTCACCAAGTTTATGGCAGTGGTCACGGCTCAACTGAGGCATCTAGGATTCCAGGTGTTTCCATATCTAGACGACTGGCTCCTCACTGCCACCACCGAGCATCAACTAATCAAAGCACGGAACTACACAATTCAAACTTGTTCCCAGCTAGGCATCACCATAAACTGCGAAAAGTCTGCCTTGTCAGTCTTATTACCTTCATAGGGGCAGACTTGGATACAAGACACATGATAGCAAAGCTGCCTCAAGACAAGGTGTCAGCCATTCGTCAGCAAGTTTCATTTCTCATAAAAAAGACGAGAGTTCAGGCAAGACAAGTATTGCAAGTCTTGAGCTCAGTGGCCGCAGCAATTACTTTAGTTCCTATGGCTTGCTTCCACATGAGGATTCTGCAGTGGCTTCTTTTCGCTCAATGGTCTTTCCAGGATTTACCAATGTCACACATGATCTTGATCAAATAATCTTGCAAAAGGAACGTAGTGTGGTGGCTTGTCTCTCCCCAGGTGACTCTGGGCAGACCCTTTCTAGACCTCCATCCAGTAGCCACAGTGACCACGGATGCCTCCCAGATAGAGGGGGGGGGGCATTATCTGGAACAGACTGTCCAAGGAATTTGTCAACCTCACTAGTACCATTTGCACATCAATTTTCCAGAGATGAGAGTGGTGCTTCTGGCGTTGCAAGCACTTCAGGACTCACTACCTACTGGAACCAGTGCATTTCAGACAGACAATGTCAGTGGTATGGTGCATCAACAAGCAGGGCAGGACCAGATTTTACCCCTTGTGTCGGGAGGCCCTTCGAGTATGGCAGTGGGTGATGTCTTCCCAACGTTTTCTGATTGCGAAGCACATTCCTGGGAAATCCAGTGTGATAGTGGACATGCTCAGCAGGGCTATCCTCATGCCTCACGAGTGGTCCCTGAAGCAAGAAGTTGCAGACTTGATTTTTCGCAAATGGTGCCAGCCATGCTGCACTTCTTTTGCCACTCCCCTCAACAACAAATGCAGCAGCTACTTCGCCCTAGTCCCCCCACCGGGACAGTCACCCAGGAATGCACTTGTTCACTATTGGCCTCCGGGACTACTCTCTGCCCTTCCACCTTTCCCCTCTAATTCCAGAGGTACTTTAGAAAGAAAAGTCACTGGGTTGCAAACTCATCCTCATTGCTCCTTACTGGCCTCATCAGATATGGTTTCCGTTTCTTCACCATCATCTTCAAGTGGAGGCTTGGATGCTGGACCCAGTTCCGGACCTCCTGATGCATCAGTCGGGCGGGCTCCATCCTTCCTTCAAGCTCTCAAGCTGACTGCTTGGTTTCTCCACTTCCAGTCTTAGCCACGCTCCCAAACATTTCCCCGGCTGTACAACACATCCAATTGCTAGTGTAAATCCTCCTGGTAGTGGGCTTTAGCGAGGACACTAGGAAGATGTTCTCTTATTGGGTTGAAGAGTAATGATATTGATCCCTTCACTGCTCATGTTCACAAGATTCTTGACTTTCTGGCCGAAACCATAAAAAGAAGGGCAGCTGCAGCTATTATTAGGGTCCAGCTAGCTGCCATCTCCAATTTTCTGATTTATTTCAGATTTATTACTCTTTCTATTTTTGTTTGTGTGTATGTATACAAGCATACAGTGTATAATACATACATACATACATGTGTGTAGTATAATGTGCACGTATTTGTATATATTTGTATATATTTGTGTGTGCATATAATATATGGGAGCCCTTCATTTGATCAAAATTTCAAATGTTCAACACCATAGGACTGAACATTTGAAAGGCTGACAAATGATAGTGGGGATCCTGCTACAGTGCGGAACTGGGAGATCTCTAAGTGAAAATACTTAAGTAGTGGGGGGTTGCAAGGGGGCTTACATTTCAAACTGTCGGCCATATGGTTGTCGGCATTTTTAAATGGCAATCTGAAGTAGACGTGCATATATATATATATATATATATATATATATATATATATATACATACATACATATACATATACATATATAATATATATATATATATATATATATATATATATATATATATATATATATATACACACTATATATACACTTTTATATATATATATATATAAAAATGTGTGTCTGTGTATGTAAGTTTTATATATATACATATATGTATATATAAATATATATATATATATATATATATATATATATACAGATATAGATATAGATATATATGTATATATATATATATATATATATATATATATATATATATATATATATATATATAGATGTATAGATATGTATATAAATATATAATGTATAAATAAAATGCATATGTATGTTTATATAAAGCCTCACATTAAAGAGTGAAATTCTAACAATAGGCTATAACATCATAAGAGCTGACAGAATCCAACGTGGAGGTGGTGTTGCAGTTCTGTTTAAAAATTCCCTTAAAGTAACTCAACTAACATGTTCCTCTCCTGATCTGCCCAACTCTGAAATATTAATTATCAGCCTTGAAATCAAAGCAGTAATATTTGCCATCTGCCTCCGTCCAGGCAATAACCTCCTTACTATAGAAAATCTATTTTTCTGGGCAGCCACCAATTTCAGCCACAGAACTATTATTCTTGGTGACTTCAACTTATATTGGCACTCCTGCAGTACTAAATTTCATTAATCTCTAACTTCACCCAGATAAACTGTCTATCTCGTGTTGACAATTGCTCCGGCAAGCAATCAACATTAGAGTGGATCCTAACAAACAAACCTAACCTAGGTTTCGTAGTTGGATGCCTACTCCCTCAGTGACCAGTATCCAGCATTTCTTTACAGGAAATGTGTTTTACAACCAAAGCAACATCCTCTACAAAAGCATCACCTCCAAGAAAAATTTCTCCCCCACTACTATCAACCTTCTACTACAATAATGTAACTGGTCACCTCTTAAGCACCTGCAATTGGATGTAGCTGTTCAGTACTTCAATGAAACCTTCATTACAATTCTAAATGATCTAGCCCCTACTAGAAAAGTTCATACTAAAACCAAGCCCCTCCCATGGCTAACCAAAGACACTAATCTTTTAATGAGACACAGAGACAAAGCGTGGTCAACTTATGTATCAAAAGGCAAATTGACCTCTTTAACTATCAGCAACTAAGAAACTTAAAAAAAAAAAAAAAACAAATGGAGACAAACAAGTGCACTTCTTATCCTGTCAGCAAAAAAAACATAAACAACCCTCAAAACGTCTGGCTTTCCATCAACCAGCTCCTAAATCCAGGTCATACTTCTATCCCCCTCTCATCACCTCATACGAGCTAGTCCTTATCTCGACCCAGTTTAACACCCACTTCATCAACATTGTCACCTCCCTTCTTGACTGCCAATCAACCCAGCCACTTACTGTCCCCATCCCAGCCATTAACAATCCCAGCTGTTTCTCACCCATACAAACTAAGTACATAATCTTGTCCAAACTCAAACCAGTGGCAGACAAACTACCTAATGAATTTCTGACTTGCAGCCCCTTCAATTGCATACCCCATTTCAATACTGATCAACTGCTCTATTAAAGAACAGTACGTCCCACTCCTATGGAAAGTATCTCCTATTATATCTCTCCATAAAGGTGGCCCTTCCAAAGAACTAGCCATCTATCGTCTCATAGCCATCCCACCCACCCTTTGCAAAAATTTTAGAAAAAATGCATCCACAACCAACTCACGAACACTTAAGAATAACATTCTTTCCAACTCCCAGCATGGGTTTAGACCTAAGCACCGTATCAGCACTGCCCTCATAACCTTCACAAACAACATCCACCATCTCCATGAATGAAAGCCAGCATGTTTCTTCCATATTTCTTGACATGTCTAAAGCCTTTGACACCGTATCCCACCAGCTTCTACTAAATTAACTACCCATGGCCTTAGTTTATCCTCTCTAACTTGGTTCCACAGCTGTCTTTCCAATCGTCAACAGGCTACAAGGTCGGAAAATTCTCTTTTCCACTACTCCCCGTCTCTGTGGGAGTACCTCAGGGGTCTATTCTCAGACCACTTCTCTTCATCATATTCACAAACACCCTCAGTACAGCTACCCAGCATGCCTCAATAGTACAGTATGCAATGCACATGATGCTACCCTTAACTGTTCAGCCCACTCACCCCAAGAACTCCAACTAAAAATGCAGTCTTCTTTTTGGGACATTGAAACCTACCTCTCCCAACATAAATGTATTTTAAATCCCAACAAAACCCAAATCATAGTTTTCAGTAACAGAAAATCCCACGACTTCCCAGCCCCCTTTATCTGTCATCTCTGCAAACTGTACCAAAATTGCCCCCATAAACCACACTAAACTTTTAGGTATTGTCTTAGATGAATCCCTCAAATTTGACATTCATATTGCCCAAACCATCAAAGTCCACATCAAACTAGGTACCCTTTACAGGGCCAAATCATTCCTAACTCAAAAATGCCAGGCTAGCAACTGCTCACACACACCTTCTATCTACCCTTGTCTACGGCGCGCCAATATTTACTAACCTTCGAAAATATGACCTCCGCAATCTAGAATCATATTACCATAAGATTGCTAAATCAGCCACTCACATCCCAACATTGCTCCGCTCTTGTAATATTAAATTGTTTAGAGCTTCCCAACCTTCTGTTTCTCAATCAACTATCCATAGCCCACACAATAAACTACCATCCTAACAACTGCCCTGTCATCTCCTCTTTAGTTCAACCTAATGCTAATAGTAGATCCCTCAGATCTTCCAACAAAGTCTTACTAAAGGTGTCCACTCCCAAACCAACATGGCAACTCCCTCTATTCACACAGAATAGCCAAACTCTAGAACACCCTTCCAGCACATGACCATTTCAAATCACTCCTAAAGGAACACCTTAATAGTCACTGGCTATGCTCCTGCCACTCCCCAGGTTACTGTATTTCCCACTCTTTCTTTTTATCTATCTGTCTATGTATCTATCTTATCTATCTATCTATCTATCTCTTTATTTATTTATTTACCCTTTCTCGACTACCTCCTAACCTCTTTTTTGCAAACTTTAATTTAGATACTATCTAGTGTTTGCTCATTCTATACCGTAATTGTACAGTTCCAGTGATTGAACCATATGTTCTTCTACTTGGTTGTTACTGCTACTGCCTTTGTACAGTTATATTGTCCATACTATTTTTTTACTGCTTCTTGGTTGTGTTGCACTACTGTGTGGCTTTGTCCCTGGTCTCTAGTCAACAGGACCTTTTATTGCACTGTTTCTTGATATTATAAAATAATACTATTTTACTAATGTTTTGCTGTTACTGTGTTTTTTGTTAGTTTTTGTATTTTTGTGGAGTTTTTCTCTCTGGGTCTCCGCTGAAAACCCATCTCTGGCCCAGTCGGACATACCCAGTTAAATATAATAAATAAAAAGTGTGTGTGTGTGTATATATATGTATATATATATATATATATATATATATATATATATATATATATATATATATATATATATATATATATATATGTATATATGTATGTATATATATATATATATATATATATATATATATATATATATATATGTATATATATATATATATGTATATATATATATATATATATATGTGTGTGTGTTTACAGTAATCCCTGTGGGAATTTTCTGCTTGCAGCAGTTTAACAAGTGCTTGTTTTAACTATTTGAGGAAACTTTCAGCACTTCTCTCAGAAGTGCAGTGTGTACGTGTGCTGCTATTGGACTACTAGAAGCCTGTTTTTACTGTTACTCTGCTTTATGCTCATCTTTTGACAGGAAAATTATAGCAGAATTTGGATTTTTTCAGCATTGCACATTATTGTATGCATGAGACTGCTCTCTGCGTTCTAAACTAAAATACAGTTTAAATTGCTGTTAAAGCATGTGGAGCTGATTTTAACACTATTTGGCACATTGGTTGCTTTGGTGTTTGGACTCTTGTGTACTGGAAGTTCTTTTACTTCTGTCACTTGTGTGCATTACTTCACACATTTCCAACTTTTTTTCTGATTTTTTTTAATCTAGTGTCAAATTTGTTTTTTTATATCAAAAGTTGTATTTTTAACTATTGTCAATGTTTTGCTTCTGTATAGATGACCATATTGTTACCATTTGTTCACTTATGTTCTTTTCTCCTGGGCCTCCGCTATAAATGTCCAGTCGAACTATCCCGGTAATATATTATGTGTATATTACCTTCACTTCCCCTAAAGCTCATTTGACCGACATTCATTTGACTGGGACCAAATGATTGACACTTCACTTGCCCTAAAATTCACTTCCCCTAAAGCTCATTTCCCTCACAATTAGTGCCAGCAGTATGTAGAGCACTGTAAGGCAAGTAAAAGGAATATGTCCTTTTCCCACTGTAGTGCGACCCTGGAGAGAGAGAGTGTGTGTGTGTGTCTAACATATGTGAGAGATGCAATTATACAGCCAAAGTGGTGGCTAAGGTCTCTCCACCCAAGACTGGAACAGACGGTCATGAGGAGAAGGTTAACACTTTCACCACACCTCCAGCCTCACATAGACATACTAAACCAGCACTGGCAAGAAATTCACATAAATACATGAAATCATACTCGGAGGCTCTAAATAAAAACCTGCAAAAGCATCAGAGAGCTCCAAAGCAGACACCCACAAAACCTGCACCTCCCGTCACAAACCAGACAACACATAAAACACAAAATCAAAGTGCCGCACAATCACAGCCCTTAAGGCGAAGTAACATACCTAACACACTAGTAACAGGCGACTCAATAGTCGGGCACACTCACTAGGCTGGACAAGAAGGTTACTGTTAGCTGCCTATCGGGAGCCAGAATCTGCCACATAACACAAGCACTCAGGTTACTCCAGAACCAGTACAAATATGACTCTGTCATTGTTCATGTTGGTGTGAATGACCTAAAATGTACCTCCCTGGACTACATGAAAAGAGACATGGAAGAACTCTCTGATCGTGTAGCCCAGGGGGGTATGACCCTGACCCTGAGTAGCATCCTGCCCTTACCAAGAATGATGCCTCAGTCTAAAGAAAAAGTGATAAATTTCAACAATTGGCTAAGCTTCTGGTGTCATTCAATGGGGATCCAGTGTCTGTCAGACTGGGATGACATGCTCAACAAGCCGCGTTGCTTCGTAAGAGATGGCTTGCACCTGTCACCCCTTGGCTTTTGAATACTGGCCAAGGCTCTTGCTGCCCCCATAGTGCCTTTTTTAGGCAAGGCTCAAAATTCAAACCCACCACCATAAACAGCACCAGTAAAAAAGGAGGGTTATGCTGCTCAACGCCAGGAGTTTAAATCTCAAAATGCATGCACTCGAAGCACTCCTAAGTATGGAGAACGTCTACATCTGTGCAGTAACTGAAACCTGGTTCAAGGCTCCAGAGAGCACTCCAGTACTACTGGGCTACAACTTGTACCACACATTTCGGCCACAGAACATGGACCGAAACACAAAAGGAGGGGGTGTATCCATATTCATCAAGGATGCTCACAACTCCAGGTTAGTGGCGCAGCATGAATACCTCTGAGATCATCCATGTGCAACTAACATCGGGCAAATCTGCAATGCAAATTGTGGCCTGCTACAGATCAGCCTCCATGACCCAGGACCACCACTCTGCCTTTCTGGAGACACTGGAAAACATAAGTTCCTACCGAACACCCTGATATTGGGCAATTTCAATTACCCTACCATTAACTGGGAAAACTACTTCAGTACAAACTCCCAGGTTCAGCGCTTCCTGGAATTTATCAACTCAAATGCCCTGGATCAGCTGGTAAACTCCCCTACCAGAGGCCACAACATACTGGACCTGGCCATCACCAACATGGGCGACGGGTACCGGAGGTCAACCCATCATTGGTTAGATCAGACCATAAACTAATCACCCTGGATGTCCACACCCCACCACCACCCCCAACCAAGCAAACTTCACCTTACTTAAGGCAGAGGTGGTAAGTTTCACAGCCCCCACGCTAAAGGATAACACTGCCCAAGATGCAGAATCCTTTACAATTGCACTCTGTGAGCACCTACAAGGATGCATGGATCATGCCATCCCTAGCAAGACCAAGACTCATTCCCCTAAGAGAAGGAAACCAGTCTGGTGGACCCCTGCCAGAAACAGGTTATACAACAGGAGAAGGAAACTAGTTCAGAAAAAAAGCAAATCCCAAGAAGGAAAGACATCCCTAATCAGTATCAGTAAGAAACTAAGGTCCCTCATAAAATCATCCAAAGCTAACTTCGAAGGAAAAATAGCCAAGGATTCGAAAGATAACCACAAAGCCTTCTTTAGTTATGTCAAGAATCTAAGTGGCAAATCGCAGATATGCTCTGAGCTAGTGCAAAATAGCACAAAATATATTGAACCTACTGATATTGCCAACATCCTGGCAGATTCAATGCAAACTTCACCTCCCTCTCACCTTCAAAAGGGCCCACAACAATACCGGAAAAGTGTAGTGTCCCGGAAGTCACAGAAGCACAGGTGAAAACACCCCTTTCAAAAGCCAAAAACACATCATCAATGGGACCAGATGGTGTCCCAGGCTGCGTCTTGCACGAACTACAGAACGAACTAACCCCCCACCTAAACACGCTGTTTAACCTCAGCCTCTCCACAGGCTATGTGCCCCTAGAATGGCACACAGCAACGGTTATTCTGCTCCGCAAAGGAGGGGCCACAAGTGACCCTGGTAACTATTGCCCCATAAGCCTGACTAGCCTGGTCTGCAAGGCTATGGAGCGCATCATCATGGAACTCATTAACAAAGACATTGGGAACCTCCAAACACTTGACCCGACCCAGTTCGGCTTTAAGGGCAGATCATGCCTGCTAAACCTGGTTGACTTCTTTGAGAAAAACAAAACACCCACGAATTACCACATAGGTGGCAGCCCCCTTAATACAGAAGAGGTAATAAGAGATCTGGGGACCCAGGTAGATAGTAGTCTCTCCTTTGACAATCATGTTGCCAAAGTAGTTAGGAAATCCTTCTATGTGGCCCATCTAATTACTAAGGGGTTCGCATCTAGAAATAGAGAGGTTCTAGTGTCCCTCTACTGGTCACTCATCAGACCCATCATAGAGTACAATGCCCCATTTGGGATGTACCTCACAAGACCCTTCCAACAGCTGGAAAGACAGCAAAAGCACCTCACCAAGAGGATTACTGGCCTGAAACATATGTCCTATGTAGCCCGACTGAAAAAACTCCAGCTGTACTCCGTGGCATATCACTCGCTCAGTGGTGATCTCTGCCTGACTTACAAAGCCATGTCCAACTCAGAATTGATGGACATGCTCCACCTAAAGAAATCCAAGTCACTGCGAGCCACACTGTCTAGTGAGCTAAACCTTGCCACAACAATAAATAGAACATGCTGGAGGGATAGATTCCTGTCACAGAGACTCCCCATGCTTTGGAACAAAATTCCTAACTACATTAGGCAGAGCCCCTCACTAACACTCTTCAAGAGAAGCCTTGGCGAGTGGATGAATAACACACCCCTGGGATCACTTCATTGGCTCTTCTTGACAGAGGCTCACATATATCGCATATGTTAGTGTTTTGTGGTAGGAGGAGAGGGCTGTCTGTGTACATGAGGCAGTTGTAACTTTTCCTTAGGATACCCAGATTCACCAGCTGGACTGGAGGGTACACCTGAAGTTGCCCTTTGGTCATGCCTGAATAGTAGGGTGAGCTGCTTAGTCGCTTGGTTGGTGAGGGGTGGATAAAGAGCCTTGCCCTGCTGGGCAGTCAAGTGTCTGGGTATATTGGTGCTTGCTATTAGGTCTGAGCAAGTGCTGGACTGTGTAGGATGCTTTTTGAGTGCTTAGGTTGAGAGTTTGACTAGTTTCAAGTGGAAAAAACTGAAGAGGAGACTTAGTGGAGCTGGGAATAATTTAACCCTAGCTAACCAGTGCTGCCCGGTGCACAAATCCGTGCAAACGTGGTTTTTAAACTACTAACTTCTGGGCTGGAACCACTCCTCCAGGGACAGATGGCTGCTCAAAGTTTCCCCCTCTCACAGGTGAACAGAGAAACTTCCCTCTATCCAAGTAAGGTATAGGCAACTCAAACTTGTAACACAGTCCTGAATTTAGCAGGAGCCTGAAAACTGGACTGTACTAGCTTAGAAAGGCGGGAAACAGACAGTCTCAAAAAACTACAGCTTTAGTCCATCGCCTACTCAGGGGTGATCTCTGCCTAACATACAAAGCTATGTCATACCCAGAGCTGTTGGACATGGTGCACTTAAAGAAATCCCAATCCCTCCAAGCTACACGCTCTAGCGACCTAAACCTTGTCACCACAATAAACAGAACATGCTGGAGGGATGGATTCCTGTCATTGAGACTTCCCATACTCTGGAACAGACTACCTATCTATGTCAAACAGAGCTCCTCATCAGCACTCTTCAAGAAAAATCTTGATGATTGGATGTGAAATGGGAAATTCACCGTGGGGATCACTTCTGTGGCTCTGCTCGACAGGGGCACAGGAAAATAATTTTCTTGGGTGGCGAAAGCCAGGGTACATTTTCTGGCTAGACTTATATGGGCCCTAGGGCCGATAGCCTAGTACCTACCCATGAACCTATGTATGTGTGTGTATATATATATATATATATATATATATATATATGTGTATATATATGTGTATATGTATATATATATATATATATATATATATATATATATATATATATATATATATGTGTGTATATATATATATATATTATATATATATATATATATATATATATATATATATATATATATATATATATATATATATATATATATATATATATATATATATATATATATATATATATATATATATATATATATATATATATATATATATATATATGTGTATGTATATATATATATATATATATATATATATATATATATATATATATATATATATACCTATGGGTCTATATGACTTGGTCGACAGTTCATATGGTCGACAGTTCATATGGTCGACAGTTCATATGGTCGACAGTTCATATGGTCGACAGTTTATTTGGTCGACTGTTTATTTGGTCGACTGTTTATTTGGTCGACTGTTCATTTGGTCGACAAGTATTTGCCCCCTTCCCCAATGTTGTGCAACCCTGGAGTTGTTATATATAGTTAAGGGGGGGTGGGGGGCGAAGCCCCCCAACCTAATATGCTTGTTGATCAAATGAACTGTCGACCAAGTCATATAGACCTCTCTCTCTCTCTCTCTCTCTCTATATATATATATATATATATATATATATATATATATATATATATCTATATATATATAATACATACATATATATATACATATGTATGTATGTGTGTGTGTGTATATATATATATATATATATATATATATATATATATATATATATATATATTTAAACTGTGAGCTCTTTGGCCAATTGAGACCTGCATGAGTAGAGTTAAGTAGATTTTTATCTGCACTTTTATCAAATAATACACAATTTAAAGTAATTTTGTTTGTGTTGCATTGAGCAATATCTAGCTGGAAGTTGACTGTTTTTTCAGTAGGTCCCCACCCTCCCTGTTTTTGTCTTGGTGTTAATCTTGGCGGCTTTGAAACTGCCCGCCCCTCTTGTAAATTTGCACTTGGATACTCCTGGGCCCATCTCATTTGCTCACTCAAAAAAAAAGTATCTGCTTTTACTGCATTTGTTTCTTCCTACTTTTTTTTGCTTTTGCGTCATCTTAAAAGTACTCAGTTGTATTTATTACTGCTTGGTGTAACTCATTCTAAGTCTTTTGGATTAAGCACTTGGGCTACAGACCAGTTGTTTTACACTAGGAAGGTTTGTGGCCTGCACTGTGGTGGCAGGACAGGTAGCTTACATCCTTCTAAGTTGGGAACTGCTGATTTGAGGGCTCAGTGTCTGTTATTCTAAAAGTGTATTAGTTCTAGTTTGTGCACTTGGGCTTCAGGCCAGTTATTTTACATTAAGAAGGTTCGTGGTCTGCACTCTTGTGGGAGGAGAGGCTGGACTCTGCCCTTCTGAGCTGGGAATTTCTGGTTAAAGGCCTATAGTGCCTGCATATTTGAACTGTTTGTTACTGAAATTGGTACACCTTGTTTGCTGTAGCATAGACTAGATCCAGGCCTGCTGAATCTAGCTTTGTTTGTATGCTTGTTGTTTGTTTGCTTGTTATTTCCCTGAAACGCTAATTCCACCTAAAACGCAGCTTTCCAGTGCTTCTGTGGATCCCTAGTGATATCTGCATTGTTTACTGTGCTTATTTCTTGTTTCACTTGAATGAAAGTTACTGTTTGTCGTTTTTGCATTTGTTACCTGTAGCACATTGCATTTAAGTTACCTGGCACTTGCTCACTAAAGCAATTATATAAGTCAGCACTAAAAAATTAGAAGCACTACACCCTCACAAACTCCCCTTGAGTACCTTGTTCCCCATTGGCCCTTTTTTTTTTCAATTGTAAAGGAATTCCCAGTACTATTCTAGCATGTCCAAATCAGTTGTCAATCTCCTCTCCGGTCCAGCTGGTGAATCTGGGAATCTTGAGGCAATGTTACAACTGCCTCATATACACAGACAACCCTCTCCTCCTCCCAACAAATTCCAACACATGTGAGAGATGCAACCATATAGCCAAAATGGAGGTTAAGCTCTCTAAACTCAGTACTGGCGTAACCAATCGGGAGGAAAAGGAAACCACGCTCACTGCAATTCAGTCTCACATAGACCTACCACGACAGCAAACCAAACACATAAACACACAAAAACATACTCGGAGGCTCTAAATAAAAGTCTGACTAAGCAGCAGAGACCTCCAAAGCAGACACCCAAGCAACCGCTACCCCAAAACAAAATACGTGCAACACATAGCTCACAAAGCCAGTGTGCTGAACAGTCACAGCCTTTAAGGCTAAACACACCTGATACACTTGTAATAGGTGACTCTATCGTCAGGCACACTGACGTCCTGCTCACCAGGCTGAACAAGGAGAAGGTCACGGTGAGCTGCCTGTCGGGCGCTAGGATCCGCCACATAACACAAGCACTCGGGTCACTCCAAGGCAAGTACAAATATGACTCCGTCATTGTCCTTGCTGGTG